>NC_057796.1:113714742-113857816 GCF_018294505.1 Triticum aestivum
CACCGACGTACTCCTTCCTCCTATATATACCTACGTACCCTCAAACTACCAGATACGGAGCCAAAAACCTAATTCCACCGCCGCAACCTTCTGTACCCGTGAGATCCTGATGACCCACAAGTATAGGGGATCTATCGTAGTCCTTTCGATAAGTAAGAGTGTCGAACCCAACGAGGAGCAGAAGGAAATGATAAGCGGTTTTCAGCAAGGTATTCTCTGCAAGCACTGAAATAATAGGTAACAAATAGTTTTGTGATAGGATAATTTGTAACGAGCAACAAGTAACAAAGTAAATAAAGTGCAGCAAGGTAGCCCAATCCTTTTTGTAGCAAAGGACAAGCCTGGACAAACTCTTATATAGAGAAAAGCGCTCCCGAGGACACATGGGAATTATCGTCAAGCTAGTTTTCATCACGTTCATATGATTCGCGTTCGGTACTTTGATAATTTGATATGTGGGTGAACCGGTGCTTGGGTGCTGTTCTTACTTGAACAAGCATCCCACTTATGATTAACCTCTATTGCAAGCATCCGCAACTACAACAAAAGTATTAAGGTAAACCTAACCATAGCATGAAACATATGGATCCAAATCAGCCCCTTACGAAGCAACGCATAAACTAGGGTTTAAGCTTCTGTCACTCTAGCAACCCATCATCTACTTATTACTTCCCAATGCCTTCCTCTAGGCCCAAATAATGGTGAAGTGTCATGTAGTCGACGTTCACATAACACCACTAGAGGATAAACAACATACATCTCATCAAAATATCGAATGAATACCAAATTCACATGACTACTAATAGCAAGACTTCTCCCATATCCCCAGGAACAAACGTAACTACTCACAAAGCATATTCATGTTCATAATCAGAGGGGTATTAATATGCATAAAGGATTTGAACATATGATCTTCCACCAAATAAGCCAATTAGCATCAACTACAAGGAGTAATCAACACTACTAGCAACCTACAGGTACCAATCCCGGACTTGGAGACAAGAATTGGATACAAGAGATGAACTAGGGTTTTGAGAGGAGATGGTGTTGGTGAAGATGTTGATGGAGATTTCCCTCTCCCGATGAGAGGAGCGTTGGTGATGACGATGGCGATGATTTCCCCCTCCCGGAGGGAAGTGTCCCCGGCAGAACAGCTCTGCCAGAGCCCTAGATTGGTTCTGCCTCGTGGCGGCGGAGTCTCGTCTCGAAAGCTTGCTTATGATTTTTTCCTGGATGAAAGACTTCATATAGCAGAAGATGGCCACCGGAGAGCCAATAGGGGGCCCACGAGGCAAGGGGGGCACGCCCTGAGGGGCAGGGCGCGCCCCCCACCCTCGTGGACAGGTGGTGGCCCCCCTGACGTATTTCTTCCGCTCAGTATTTTTTATTATTTCCAAAATAACTTTCGTGGAGTTTCAGGACTTTTGGAGTTGTGCAGAATAGGTCTCTAATATTTGCTCCTTTTCCAGCCCAGAATCCCAGCTGCCGGCATTCTCCCTCCTTATGCAAACCTTGTAAAATAAGAGAGAATAGGCATAAGTATTGTGACATAATGTGTAATAACAACCCATAATGCAATAAATATCGATATAAAAGCATGATGCAAAATGGACGTATCAACTCCCCCAAGCTTAGACCTCGCTTGTCCTCAAGCGAAAGCCGATAACGATAAATATGTCCACATGTTTAGAGGTAGAGGTGTCGATAAAATAAAATACGGACATGAGGGCATCATGATTATTCTCATAACAGCAACATATATGGATATTGTCATATGATTTCTTATGCTCAAGTAATAAACTATTCACAACGCAAAGTATGAATCAGAGACTTTATTGAGAACTAACAAACTATAGTCTCAGTCATTGAAGCAATTGCAATTTATCATAACATCAGGAGGAGTCTATGTCAGAGCTTTCTAGCAAGTCCACATACTCAACTATCATTTAGTCTTTCATAATTGCTAACACTCACGCAATACTTGTGGTTACAGAGTTTTAACCGGACACAGAGAAAGATAGGGGCTTATAGTTTCGCCTCCCAACCTTTTACCTCAAGGGTAATGCCAACAATAATAGTTCATGCTAACCCACATCCAATTAGATATATTTATCAGGATCTTTCCAACATACTGTGCTTGCCAAAGGATAAAATGTAAAAAGGAAAGGTGAAGACCACCATGACTCTTGCATAAGGTAGAAGATAATAATAAAAGATAGGCCCTTCGCAGAGGGAAGCAGAGGTTGCCATGCACTTTCAAGGTTGGATGCACAAAATCTTAATGCGAAAGAGCGTCACTTTATATTGCCACTTGTGATATGAACCTTTATTATGCAGTCTGTCGCTTTTATTTCTTCCACATCACAAGATCGTATAAAGCTTATTTCCTCCACACCAATCAATCATACATATTTAGAGAGCAATTTTTATTGCTTGCACCGATGACAACTTACTTGAAGGATCTTACTCAATCCATAGGTAGATATGGTGGACTCTCATGGCAAAACTGGTTTAAGGGTTTTTGGAAGCACAAGTAGTATCTCTACTTGGTGCAAAGAATTTGGCTAGCATGAGGGGGAAAGGCAAGCTCAACATGTTGGATGATCCATGGCGATATACTTTTTCTCAGATATAAGAAAACATAACCCATTACGTTGTCTTCCTTGTCCAACATCAACTCTTTATCATGTCATATTTTAATGAGTGCTCCCAGTTATAAAAGATGTCCATGATAGTATATTTATATGTGAAACCTCTCTTTCCTTATTACTTCCTATTAATTGCAACGATGACCAAAGCTATGTTTGCCAACTCTCAACAATTTTTAATCATCATACTCTTTCTATGTGAAGTCATTACTCTCAACAAGATCAATATGATCTCTTTATTTCTTTTTATTCTCCTTTTTCTATTCTTTTATTCACTCAAGATCATAGCAAGATAATCAAGCCCTTGAATCAACACTAATCTTTATTATATATATAGCTCATGGACTCGATTACAAATAGAGATCATAAAGCAAAACTCAAAACTAGATCATGCCATAAACTTTATTCTACTATATCAAGATACTACTAATAGGATCGAACTAAGAAAAACGGTAAAGATAGGAGTGTGATGGTGATACGATACCGGGGCATCTCCCCCAAGCTTGGCAGTTGCCAAGGGGAGTGCCCATACCCATGTGATTATGTCTCCTTTGCTGGTGAAGGGATTGTTGATGATGTAGGCTTGGCGTCCATCTTCCAAGGCATAGGCTCACCATCATAGAAGGATGATCGAGTCTCCGGGATCCTTAAATCTGCAGCCAAACTCATCCTTTTGAATCTATATTCATACTCACAGTTTTGGTTTTGCAGGTCATAGATTTGGGCTTGGAGGTGCTCGATTTTCTCGTGGAGCGTGAAGATGGCCTCCCCAATATCCTTGGCATCCAGCTTGTGGTTGTTGGTGAACTCCGTGATCATTATATGATTGGAGTCAAGTCCACGCTCCACCATCTCTTGGCACTTGAAAACTTGTTGCTCCATTGCTTCAAGCCTTGTCTCCATGCTTCCGGTCCTCCGTGGTCCCTCAACATCGCGGATGTGCAGCAACCCATCATGCATCTCAATGGTTTGAGGGTGTTGCAGCACCTCCGCGAGGTAGGGTTGATGACCTTCTCGAAGAACTTGTCCTTGGGGGCACTTGGAGACGTCATGATGATCTAGATCTGTCAGAAAAACAGCTCGAAACAAGAACAGAGGATAATTGCGTGATACGGGAGTCAAAACCTTCGGGAGATTATATAATGAATTTTTACCGACCAAAATACGTATCGTGCAAGAAAATGGAGTCCGGAGAGCCCACGAGGTGCCCACGAGGTAGGGGGGCGCGCCCTCCACCCTCGTGGAGCCCTCGTGTCCTTCCCGGAATGCTTCTTATTTTTCTATTTTTCTAAATATTCCAAAACGGAGAAATATTGCTATAAAAATTGTTTTGGAGTCGGTTTACTTACCGTACCACATACCTATTCCTTTTCGGAGTCTGAAACGTTCCGGAAAATGTCCCTTATGTATTCCTCTGGGGTTACGGTTTCAATAACATTGGTTTCAACATTTATAGGATTACATGAGATATAATGTTTAATTCTTTGACCGTTCACCACCTTCGGATTCGTGCCTTCGAAGTTGTTGATTTTTATGGCACCGGAACGATAGACCTCCTCGATAACGTAAGGGCCTTCCCATTTAGAGAGAAGTTTTCCTGCAAAAAATCTTAAATGAGAGTTGTATAGCAATACATAATCACCTACATTAAACTCACGCTTTTGTATCCTTTTGTCATGCCATCTTTTAACTTTTTATTTAAACAACTTGGCATTTTCATAAGCTTGGGTTCTCCATTCATCAAGTGAGCTAATATCAAATAACCTCTTCTCACCGGCAAGTTTGAAATCATAATTGAGCTCTTTAATAGCCTAATAAGCCTTATGTTCTAGTTCGAGAGGTAAGTGACATGCTTTTCCATAAACCATTTTATACGGAGACATACCCATAGGATTTTTATATGCAGTTCTATAGGCCCATAATGCATCGTCAAGTTTCTTGGACCAATTCTTTCTAGATCTATTAACAGTCTTTTGCAAAATTAATTTGAGCTCTCTATTACTCAATTCTACTTGACCACTAGACTGCGGGTGATAGGGAGATGCAATTCTATGATTAACATCATACTTTGCAAGCATTTTACGAAAAGCACCATGAATAAAATGTGAACCACCATCAGTCATTAAATATATAGGGACTCCAAACCTCGGAAAAATAACTTCCTTAAGCATCTTAATAGAAGTGTTATGATCAACACTACTAGTTGGAATAGCTTCTACCCACTTAGTAACGTAATCAACAGCAACTAAAATATGTGTATATCCATTAGAGGCAGGAAAAGGTCCCATATAATCAAAGCCCCAAACATCAAATGGTTCAATAACAAGTGAATAGTTCATAGGAATTTCTTGACGTCTACTAATATTACCAATTCTTGGACATTCATCACAAGACAAGACAAACTTACGGGCATCCTTGAAGAGAGTAGGCCAATAAAAACCGGATTGCAATACCTTATGTGCAGTTCTATCTCCAGCGTGGTGTCCTCCATAAGCCTCGGAATGACACTTGCATAGGATCTGTTCCTGTTCATGCTCAGGTACACAACGTCTAATAACACCATATACTCCTTTATAAAGATGTGGGTCATCCCAAAAGTAATGTCTCAAATCATAGAAAACCTTTTTCTTTTGCTGGTATGTGAAACTAGGTGGTATAAATTTAGCAACGATGTAATTAGCGTAATCAGCATACCATGGAGCAGTGCGAGAAGTATTTATGACATTTAATTGTTCATCAGGAAAGCTATCATCAATAGGTAGTGGGTCATCAAGAACATTCTCTAACCTAGACAAGTTGTCTGCAACGGGGTTCTCAGCTCCCTTTTTATCAACAATATGCAAATCAAATTCTTGTAGCAAGAGAACCCATCTAATAAGTCTAGGTTTAGCATCTTTCTTTTCCTTCAGATATTTAATAGCAACATGATCCGTGTGAATAGTTACTTTAGAATCAACAATATAAGGTCTGAACTTATCACAAGCAAATACAACTGCTAAGAATTCTTTCTCAGTAGTAGCATAATTTCTTTGAGCATTATCTAGAGTTTTACTAGCATATTGAATAACATTTAATTTCTTATCAACTCTTTGCCCTAGAACAGCACCTACAACATAATCACTAGCATCACACATAATTTCAAAGGGGTAAATTCCAATCAGGTGGCTGAACGATAGGTGCAGAGATCAATGCTTTCTTACGTATTTCAAATGCTTCTACACAATCATCATCAAAGACAAATGGTATATCTTTTTGTAATAAATTAGTCAGAGGACGAGAAATTTCTGAGAAGTCCTTGATGAACCTCCTATAAAAACTGGCGTGACCAAGGAAACTTCTTATACCTTTGATGTCCTTGGGACATGGCATCTTTTCAATAGCATCAACCTTGGCTTTATCAACCTCAATACCTCTTTCAGAAACTTTATGCCCCAAGACAATACCTTCATTAACCATAAAGTGGCACTTTTCCCAATTCAAGACAAGAGTAGTTTCTTCACATCTCTGCAAAACTCGGTCAAGGTTGCTTAAGCAATCATCAAAAGAGGATCCATAGTCGTAGAAGTCGTCCATGAAAACCTCACAAATCTTTTCACAAAAGTCAGAGAATATAGCCATCATGCATCTTTGAAAGGTAGCAGGTGCATTACATAAACCAAAATGCATACGTCTATAAGCAAAAGTACCAAAAGGGCAAGTAAAAGTAGTCTTTGATTGATCATTGGCTGACACAGGTATTTGAGAGAAACCAGAATAACCATCTAGAAAGAAAAAATGTGTATGTTTAGATAATCTTTCTAGCATTTGATCGATAAAAGGTAAGGGGTAATGATCTTTTTTAGTAGCCTTATTTAATTTGCGGAAATCAATTACCATCCTATAACCTGTAATAATTCTCTACGGGATAAATTCATCTTTATCATTAGGAACGACGATAATACCTTCCTTCTTAGGGACACAATGGACAGGACTTACCCACTGACTATCAGCAACGGGATAAATTATACCTGCCTCAAGGAGCTTTAGTATTTCCTTTCTTACCACTTCTTTCATTTTAGGATTCAGCCGTCGTTGATGATCACGAACTGGTTTGCCATCTTCTTCCAAATTTATTTTATGCTGGCATAGAGTGGGACTAACGCCCTTAAGATCATCAAGAGTATATCCAATAGCAGCACGGTGCTTCTTCAGAGTTTTCAATAATCTCTCTTCTTCATGCTCTGAAAGGTTAGCACTAATAATAACATGATATATCTTCTTTTCATCAAGATAAGCATATTTAAGAGTATCAGGCAACGGTTTAAGCTCAAACACGGGATCACCCTTGGGTGGAGGAGGATCCCCTAGGATTTCAACAGGCAAATTATGTTTCAGGATATGTTCCTGTTTAAAGAATACTTCATCTATTTCCCTTCTCTCATTCATAAACATATCATTTTATTGGTCTAGCAAATATTGTTCTAAAGGATCACTAGGAGGTACGACAATAGAAGCAAGACCAATAATTTCATCCTTACTAGGCAATTCCTCTTCACGGTGTTGTCTACTAAATTTAGAGAAATAAACTCATGAGACATATCACCCAAACCAATAGTAACAACATCCTTTTCGCAGTCTATCTTAGCATTAACGGTGTTCAAGAAGGGTCTACCAAATATAATGGGACAAAAGCTATCTTGTGGAGAACCAAGAACAAGAAAATCAGCAGGATATTTAGTTTTCCCACACAAGACTTCAACATCTCTAACAATTCCCATTGGTGATATAGTATCTCTATTGGCAAGTTTAATTGTGGCATCAATATCTTCTAGCTCAGCAGGTGCAATATCATGCATAATTTCTTTGTATAAGTCAAAAGGTATTGCACTAGCACTAGCACCCATATCACATAAGCCATGATAACAATGATCTCCTATTTTAACAGAAATAATAGGCATGCCTACCACAGGTCTATGTTTATCTTTAGCACAAGGTTTGGCAATTCTAGCAGTTTCCTCACAGAAATAAATAACATGCCCATCGATATTATCAGACAAGAGATCTTTAACAATAGCAATATTAGGTTCAACTTTAATTTTCTCAGGAGGTGTATAAGATCTAATATTGCTTTTACAAACCACAGTTGAAGCTTTAGCATGATCCTTTATTCTAACAGGGAAAGGAGGTTTCTCAACATAAGAAGTAGGAACAATAGGATCATTATAAGTGATAGTCTTTTCTTCAACTTTAATAGGTGCAGCTACTTTTACTTCTATGGGAGGATGATATCTAAACCACTTCTCCTTAGGGAGATCAACATAAGCAGCAAAAGATTCACAGAAAGAAGCTACTATCTCAGAGTCAAGTCCATATATATTTAGTGCTAAACTTACGGAAAACATCGGTATCCATAAAAGATTTAACACAATCAAACTTAGGTGTCATACCTGACTCCTTACCTTCGTCGAGATCCCAATTTTCAGAGTTGCGTTTAATTCTATCCAATAAGTTCCATTTGAATTCAATAGTCTTCATGATAAAAGAGCCAACACAAGAAGTATCGAGCATGGTGCGATTGTTATCAGAAAGCCGAGCATAAAAAATTTGAATAATCATTTCTCTTGAGAGATCATGATTGGGGCATGAATATAACATTGATTTAAGCCTCCCCCAAGCTTGAGCGATGCTTTCTCCTTCGCGAGGCCAAAAATTATATATATAATTGTGATCTCGATGAACAAGATGCATAGGATAAAACTTCTGATGAAATTCCAATTTCAATCGTTTGTAGTTCCATGACCCCGTATCATCACATAGCCTATACCATGTCGATGCATCTCCCTTCAAAGATAAAGGGAAGACCTTCTTCTTAATAACATCATCGGGTACACCTGCAAGCTTAAATAATCCACAAACTTCATCCACATATATTAGGTGCTCATCAGGATGCTTTGTTCCATCTCCTGCAAAAGGATTAGCTAGCAGTTTTTCTAACATACCCGAAGGAATCTCAAAGTGGACATTTTTCATTTTCATTTTCATTTTCAGTAGATTCAGTAGGTTGAGGAGCAACTCTTTGCTCTATTGGTCGGGGTGAAGATACCCCGAACAAGCCCCTCAGAGGATTACTTTCCATAGCAACAAGTGACAGTAAATTTCAGCACACTATATAAATTTTTCCTTACCAAATTCCACCTACCAAAGGCGCTTCACTCCCGGCAACGGTGCCAGAAAAGAGTCTTGATGACCCACAAGTATAGGGGATCTATCGTAGTCCTTTTGATAAGTAAGAGTGTCGAACCCAATGAGGAGCAGAAGGAAATGATAAGCGGTTTTCAGCAAGGTATTCTCTGCAAGCACAGAAATAATATGTAACAGATAGTTTTGTGATAGGATAATTTGTAACGAGCAACAAGTAACAAAGTAAATAAAGTGCAGCAAGGTGGCCCAATCCTTTTTGTAGCAAAGGACAATCCTGGACAAACTCTTATATAGAGAAAAGTGCTCCCGAGGACACATGGGAATTATCGTCAAGCTAGTTTTCATCACATTCATATGATTCACGTTTGGTACTTTGATAATTTGATATGTGGGTGGACCGGTGCTTGGGTGCTGTTCTTACTTGAACAAGCATCCCACTTATGATTAACCTCTATTGCAAGCATCCGCAACTACAACAAAAGTATTAAGGTAAACCTAACCATAGCATGAAACATATGGATCCAAATTAGCCCCTTACGAAGCAACGCATAAACTAGGGTTTAAGCTTCTGTCACTCTAGCAACCCATCATCTACTTATTACTTCCCAATGCCTTCCTCTAGGCCCAAATAATGGTGAAGTGTCATGTAGTCGACATTCACATAACACCACTAGAGGATAGACAACATACATCTCATCAAAATATCGAATGAATACCAAATTCACATGACTACTAATAGCAAGACTTCTCCCATGTCCTCAGGAACAAACATAACTACTCACAAAGCATATTCATGTTCATAATCAGAGGCTTATTAATATGCATAAAGGATCTGAACATATGATCTTCCACCAAATAAACCAACTAGCATCAACTACAAGGAGTAATCAACACTACTAGCAACCTACAGGTACCAATCCCGGACTTAGAGACAAGAATTGGATACAATAGATGAACTAGGGTTTTGAGAGGAGATGGTGCTGGTGAAGATGTTGATGGAGATTGCCCTCTCCCGATGAGAGGAGCGTTGGTGATGACGATGGCGATGATTTCCCCCTCCCGGAGGGAAGTGTCCCCGGCAGAACAGCTCTGTCGGAGCCCTAGATTGGTTCCGCCAAGGTTCCGCCTCGTGGCGGCGGAGTCTCGTCCCGAAAGCTTGCTTATGATTTTTTCCTGGACGAAAGACTTCATATAGCAGAAGATGGCCACCGGAGAGCCAACAGGGGGCCCAGGAGGCAGGGGGCGCGCCCTGAGGGGTAGGGCGCGCCCCCACCCTCGTGGACAGGTGGTGGCCCCCCCCTAACGTATTTCTTCCGCTCAGTATTTTTTATTATTTCCAAAAATAACTTTCGTGGAATTTCAGGACTTTTGGAGTTGTGCAGAATAGGTCTCTAATATTTGCTCCTTTTCCAGCCCAGAACCCCAGCTGCCGGCATTCTCCCTCCTTATGTAAACCTTGTAAAATAAGAGAGAATAGGCATAAGTATTGTGACATAATGTGTAATAACAGCCCATAATGCAATAAATATTGATATAAAAGCATGATGCAAAATGGACGTATCAGATCCCATCTTGGGGCCTTTTCCGGAGCTCCGCCGGAGGGGGCATCGATCACGGAGGGCTTGTACATCAACACCATAGCCTCTCCGATGATGTGTGAGTAGTTTACCTCAGACCTTTGGGTCCATAGTTATTAGCTCGATGACTTCTTCTCTCTTTTTGGATCTCAATACAATGTTCTCCCCCTCTCTCGTGGAGATCTATTCGATGTAATCTTCTTTTGCAGTGTGTTTGTTGAGACCGATGAATTGTGAGTTTATGATCAAGTTTATCTATGAACAATATTTGAATCTTCTCTGAATTATTTTATGTATGATTGGTTATCTTTGCAAGTCTCTTCGGATTATCAGTTTGGTTTGGCCTACTAGATTGATCTTTCTTGCAATGGGAGAAGTGCTTAGCTTTGGGTTCAATCTTGCGGTGTCCTTTCCCAGTGACAGTAGGGGCAGCAAGGCACGTATTGTATTGTTGCCATCGAGGATAACAAGATGGGGTTTATATCATATTGCATGAGTTTATCCCTCTACATCATGTCATCTTGCTTAAAGCGTTACTCTGTTCTTATGAACTTAAAACTCTAGATGCATGTTGGATAGCGGTCGATGTGTGGAGTAATAGTAGTAGATGCAGGCAGGAGTCGGTCTACTTGTCTCGGACGTGATGCCTATATACATGATCATACCTAGATATTCTCATAACTATGCTCAATTCTGTCAATTGCTCAACAGTAATTTGTTCACCCACCGTAATACTTATGCTCTTGAGAGAAGCCACTAGTGAAACCTATGGCCCCCGGGTCTATTTTCCATCATATTAATCTTCCAACACTTAGTTATTTTTATTGCCTTCTATTTTACTTTGCATCTTTACCATAAAAATACCAAAAAATATTATCTTATCATATCTATCAGATCTCACTCTCGTAAGTGGCCGTGTAGGGATTGACAACCCCTTGTCGCGTTGGTTGCGAGGATTTATTTGTTTGTGTAGGTGCGAGGGACTTGTGCGTGGCCTCCTACTGGATTGATACCTTGGTTCTCAAAAACTGAGGGAAATACTTACGCTGCTTTACTGCATCACCCTTTCCTCTTCAAGGGAAAACCAACGCAGTGCTCAAGAGGTAGCAAGAAGGATTTCTCGCGCCGTTGCCGGGGAGTCTACGCAAAAGTCAACATACCAAGTACCCATCACAAACCCTTATCTCCCGCATTACATTATTTGCCTGCCTCTCGTTTTCCTCTCCCCCACTTCACCCTTTTCGTTTTATTCGCCCTCTCTCTTTTCTCTTTTGCCTCCCTCTTTCTTTTTGCTCCGCGCACTTTCTACCGTTATGTCTGAAATTGGGGAAATTATTGTCGATAAGGATAATAATAATATCATGGAAAATTCTGATGCTCCTGCTAAAGAATCCCCTACCTTACATACAAAAAAATTCCGAATTGGTAGTGGTAACATCATTGGAAAAGGAGCTATCCAAGATTTCTTTACTTGTGCCGGTGCTTTGCCTTCTATGGGTAGTTCTATTCTTCTAAGAACTAGTAGTCTTGCGGACGCTATCGCCATGCTTGTAATTGAACTTGAAAGACAATTTATGCACATGCATCCTTGCATACAGAGGATTTTCCTAGAATTTTCTAACATTGAGCACTCTTCTGTTAAGCGTGCCGCTACTATCTTTTTGGCTCATGAGTTCAAATTTATTATAAAAGAGGCCAAAGAAATCTTTGCGCATTATAGGGTGGACGCTGGACGTCCTCCCATAGAAACTATCTTATTTGATCAAGAGGAAATAATGCGTTTTCAATCTCTAGATGATGTTGCTTTTAATGAAAACCTTAGAAAAAAGGTTCCTACCAATATTCTAGTTGATAGAATTTCTGAACTTAATGATGATTTTGCTATTTGAAATAATGAGCTAGGATATTCTCTCGAATATAGGCTCACCAAGTTCTGTCAAAAGAATGCTTATAATGATGAATTGATTGTGCAATATGAAGGGCCGAAGGAGGAACCTATACCTCCTAAGGTTGATCTTGGGGATTTTTGTCCCATTAAATTTAGCCCTTTTGATTACTTTTTCTTGCCACAAAGAAAACTTGCTGCCGAACATAGAGAGTATGAAATGAGTTTTAATGATCTATCTTATTATTATGGCAGTACCTAGATCTATCCTTGCTATTATGCCTAGCTAGGGGCGTTAAACGATAGCGCTTGGTGGGAGGCAACCCAATTTTATTTTTTAGTTTTTTTCTTTTTGCTTCTATTTAGGAATAAATATTTGATCTAGCCTCTGGTTAGATTTGTTTTTATGTTTTAATTAGTGTTTGTGCCAAGTTTAACCTATAGGATCTTCTTGGATGATAGTTATTTGATCTTGCTGAAAATTCCAGAAACTTTCCGTTCACGAAAATAATTGTTAAAAATCACCAGAACGTGATAAATATTGATTCCAATTGCTGCCGATCAATAAACAAATTTTCTAGGTCTTCCTATTTTGGCTGAATTTTTTGAGTTCCAGAAGTTTGCGTTAGTTACAGATTACTACAGACTGTTCTGTTTTTGACAGATTCTGTTTTTGTGTGTTGATTGCTTATTTTGATGAATCTATGGCTATTAAAATAGTTTATAAACCATAGAGAAGTTGGAATACAGTAGGTTTAATACCAATATAAATAAAGAATAAGTTCATTACAGTATTTTGAAGTGGTGTTTTGTTTTCTTTCGCTAACGGAGCTCACGAGATTTTTTGTTAAGTTTTGTGTTGTGAAGTTTTCAAGTTTTGGGTGAAAGATTTGATGGATTATGGAACAAGGAGTGGCAAGAGCCTAAGCTTGGGGATGCCCATGGCACCCCAAGATAATCTAAGGACACCAAAAATCCAAAGCTTGGGGATGCCCCGGAAGGCATCCCCTCTTTCGTCTACTTCCATCGGTAACTTTACTTGGAGCTATATTTTTATTCACCACATGATATGTGTTTTGCTTGGAGCGTCTTGTATGATTTGAGTCTTTGCTTTTTAGTTTACCACAATCATCTTTGCTGTACACACCTTTTGATGAGAGACACACATGATTCGGAAATTATTAGAATACTCTATGTGCTTCACTTATATCTTTTGAGTTATATAGTTTTTGTTCTAGTACTTCACTTATATCTTTTAGAGCACGGTGGTAACTTTTGTTTTATAGAAACTATTATTCTCTCATACTTCACTTATATTATTTTGAGAGTCTTAAAACAGCATGGTAATTTGCTTAAATAATCCTAATATGCTAGGTATTCAAGACTAGTAAAAACTTTCTTATGAGTGTGTTGAGTACTAAGAGAAGTTTGATGATTGATGATTGTTTTGAGACATGGAGGTAGTGATATCAAAGTTGTGCTAGTTGAGTAGTTGTGAATTTGAGAAATACTTGTGTTGAAGTTTGCAAGTCCCGTAGCATGCACGTATGGTAAACGTTATGTAACAAATTTGAAACATGAGGTGTTCTTTGATTGTCCTCCTTATGAGTGGCGGTCGGGGACGAGCGATGGTCTTTTCCTACCAATCTATCCCCCTAGGAGCATGCGCGTAGTGCTTGGTTTTTGATGACTTGTAGATTTTTGCAATAAGTATGTGAGTTCTTTATGACTAATGTCGGGTGGTAGGTGCGACATATGCCAACGGGTGGCTTATCATTGTGGGAGCCAGTAAAACATCGCCGGTGCCTGGAAACGGGATGAGGCGAAGACATGCACGCCGGCGGATCTTACCCAGGTTCGGGGCTCTCCGTGGAGATAACACCCCTAGTCCTGCTCTGCGGGGTCTCCGCATGATCACTAGATCAATACAAGTAGCTACAAGCGCTCCTTGAGCTGTTTGGCTAGAGGAAGAAGAAGGGCAAGGCTAGCTCTCCTTTTCTCTTTATGTGGTGTGTGGAATTCTATGAGATCAACCCTTTGCATGGGTGTCCCAGGGGGTTTATATAGGCCTACCCCCCAGGGGTACAATGATAATCCGGCTGGGCGCGGGTCCCAGCCGTCAGTGTCCATGCTCGCCGGCTTCTCCGCCGGTCATTGGGTCCCGCCGACTGGTGGGTCCCGCCGGCTGCCGGCCTCTTGGTCGGCAGGCCGGCCCCACCGCTTGGGGGCTTTGTCGGCGGCTGGTTATTGTTGCCTTGCCTCTGATGACGAGGGCTTTGTCGAGGTAAGCGTGGCTACAGTGTCGCCGCCTCACAGGCTCTCACTGTAGCCTTACCTCGTCTTGTCTCCTTAATGAGGCACATGTTTCGAGGGAGGGAGGTAGCCGGCTATTGGGAGCCGGCCACACCCCTGGCCGACTAGAGGAGGCCAGGCCGCCTTCGGGTGTCTCTCTGGCAAAAGGGGCCCGCCGCCTACGGGCCATACTGGCGCCTGTCGTGGGTGACATCGAGGCCAACACGGCTACAGTGCCATGCCGGACGGGGGATGGCTGGCCCGTACGGCGCCCTGTGGCCATGCCTGTTCCGAGATTCGGGGGTAGTGGGCTGTACTGCGGCCACACCCCATCCTATCACCGTTATGTGGGTACAGTCTTAGTGGGTGCAGTCTTGGCCGGCTCTTGGGAGCCGGCTTTCTTCATGGCCGGCTTCTGGGAGTCGGTCCTCTTGGGGCCGGCTTCCTGGAGTCGGCTATCTCGTATCTTTCTTGGGGGAGATTTCTGAGGCTGGGTCGCCTTCTGGGAGTCGGCCCTGGGGATAGCCGGCCGGGGGAAGGCGGCCCTACGCTTTGTATGCTTGAAGGCTTGAATGGCCTGATAATTTTTCGAAGAGCCAGGGGGAGTCGGTTAGGCTACCCGTGGCCATTTACTCCGACAACTAATGTTGAGTCCATGGATTATACGCACTCTTACCCTTCCATCATTGCTAGCCTCTTCGGTACCGTGCATTGCTCTTTCTCACATTGAGAGTTGGTGCAAACTTCGCCGGTGCATCCAAACCCCGTGATATGATACGCTCTTTCACACATAAACCTCCTTATATCTTCCTCAAAACAGCCACCATACCTACCTATTATGGCATTTCCATAGCCATTCCGAGATATATTGCCATGCAACTTTCCACCGTTCCGTTTACCATGACACGTTCATCATTGTCATATTGCTTTGCATGATCATGTAGTTGACATAGTATTTGTGGCAAAGCCACCATTCATAATTCTTTCATACATGTCACTCTTGGTTCATTGCATATCCCGGTACACCGCCGGAGGCATTCATATAGGGTCATACTTTGTTCTAGTATCAAGTTGTAATCATTGAGTTGTAAATAAATAGAAGTGTGATGATCATCATTTTCTAGAGCATTGTCCCAAGTGAGGAAAAAAATAGAAAGGCCATAAAAAAAGAGAAGGCCCAAAAAAATGAGAGAAAAAAAGAGAGAAGGGACAATGTTACTATCCTTTTTACCACACTTGTGCTTCAAAGTAGCACCATAATCTTCATGATAGAGAGACTCTTGTTTTGTCACTTTCATATACTAGTGGGAATTTTTCATTATAGAACTTGGCTTGTATATTCCAACAATGGGCTTCCTCAAATGCCCTAGGTCTTCGTGAGCAAGCAAGTTGGATGCACACCCACTTAGTTTCTTTTGTTGAGCCTTCATATATTTATAGCTCTAGTGCATCCGTTGCATGTCAATCCCTACTCCTTGCATTAACATCAATCGATGGGCATCTCCATAGCTCATTGATTAGCCTCGTTGATGTGAGACTTTCTCCCTTTTTTGTCTTCTCCACATAACCCCCATCATTATATTCTATTCCACCCATAGTGCTATATCCATGGCTCACGCTCATGTATTGCGTGAAGGTTGAAAAAGTTTGAGATTACTAAAGTATGAAACAATTGCTTGGCTTGTCATCGGGGTTGTGCATGATGAGAGCATTCTTTTGTGACGAAAATGGAGCATGACTATACTATATGATTTTGTAGGGATGAACTTTCTTTGGCCATGTTATTTTGAGAGGAAATAATTGCTTAGTTAGTATGCTTGAAGTATTATTATTTTTATGTCAATATTGAACTTTTATCTTGAATCTTTTGGATCTGAATATTCATACCACAATTAAGAAGAATTACATTGAAATTATGCCAAGTAGCATTCCACATCAAAAATTCTGTTTTTTATCATTTACCTACTCGAGGACGAGCAGGAATTAAGCTTGGGGATGCTTGATACGCATCCAATGTATCTATAATTTTTGATTGTTCCATGCTATATTATATTCTGTTTGGACATTATTGGGCTTTATTATACACTTTTATATTATTTTTGGGACTAACCTATTAACCGGAGGCCCAGCCCAGAATTGTTGTTTATTTGCCTATTTCAGAGTTTCGCAGAAAAAGAATATCAAACGGAGTCCGAACGGAATGAAACCTTTGGGAACGTGATTTTCGGGATGAACGTGATCCAGAGGACTTGGACCCTACGTCAAGACATCAACCAGGAAGGCACGAGGTAGGGGGGCGCGCCAACCCCCCCAGGCGCGCCCTCCACCCTCGTGGGCCCCACGTTGCTCCACCGACGTACTCCTTCCTCCTATATATACCTACGTACCCCCAAACTACCAGATACGGAGCCAAAAATCTAATTCCACCGCCGCAACCTTCTGTACCCGTGAGATCCCATCTTGGGGCCTTTTCCAGAGCTCCGCCAGAGGGGGCATCGATCACGGAGGGCTTCTACATCAACACCATAGCCTCTCCGATGATGTGTGAGTAGTTTACCTCAGACCTTCGGGTCCATAGTTATTAGCTAGATGGCTTCTTCTCTCTTTTTGGATCTCAATACAATGTTCTCCCCCTCTCTCGTGGAGATCTATTCGATGTAATCTTCTTTTGCGGTGTGTTTGTTGAGACCGATGAATTGTGGGTTTATGATCAAGTTTATCTATGAACAATATTTGAATCTTCTCTGAATTCTTTTATGTATGATTGGTTTTCTTTGCAAGTCTCTTCGAATTATCAGTCTGGTTTGGCCTACTAGATTGATCTTTCTTGCAATGGGAGAAGTGCTTAGCTTTGGGTTCAATCTTGCGGTGTCCTTTCCTAGTGACAGTAGGGGCAGCAAGGCATGTATTGTATTGTTGCCATCGAGGATAACAAGATGGGGTTTATATCATATTGCATGAGTTTATCCCTCTACATCATGTCATCTTGCTTAAAACGTTACTCTGTTCTTATGAACTTAATACTCTAGATGCATGCTGGATAGCGGTCGATGTGTGGAGTAATAGTAGTAGACGCAGGCAGGAGTCGGTCTACTTGTCTCGGA
This sequence comes from Triticum aestivum, assembly GCF_018294505.1. NCBI lineage: Eukaryota > Viridiplantae > Streptophyta > Magnoliopsida > Poales > Poaceae > Triticum > Triticum aestivum. Next base: position 113,732,429 of record NC_057796.1, read on the forward strand.
CGTGATGCCTATATACATGATCATACCTAGATATTCTCATAACTATGCTCAATTCTGTCAATTGCTCAACAGTAATTTGTTCACCCACCGTAATACTTATGCTCTTGAGAGAAGCCACTAGTGAAACCTATGGCCCCCGGGTCTATTTTCCATCATATTAATCTTCCAACACTTAGTTATTTTTATTGCCTTCTATTTTACTTTGCATCTTTACCATAAAATAACAAAAATATTATCTTATCATATCTATCAGATCTCACTCTCGTAAGTGGCCGTGTAGGGATTGACAGCCCCTTGTCGCGTTGGTTGCGAGGATTTATTTGTTTGTGTAGGTGCGAGGGACTTGTGCGTGGCCTCCTACTGGATTGATACCTTGGTTCTCAAAAACTGAGGGAAATACTTACGCTGCTTTACTGGATCACCCTTTCCTCTTCAAGGGAAAACCAACGCAGTACTCAAGAGGTAGCAGGCCTTTGCCCGTGTCAAGACATACTGGGCTAAGATGAAGGCCACCGATGTTGCAGCGAAGAGTCCACCCAAGGGCAAGGACTATCACGCACCAGAGCATTATTTTGAGGATGTCTTAGAGGGTGCCCACTTGATAGAGGGTCAATGCTCGAAAAACATGATATTCGAGTGAAATGTATGGAAATTGTAAAGACAATATTATAATAAGGCTATTTTCTTTTTAGTTACGCCTAAAACTTTTATTCCTCCTGTGCGTCCATTTTTGTATAATCTGAAAGTTTTCCAGTCGTCAGCTTCAGCCCCCTCGTATAAAGCACGGGGGTGTTCGGAAAAGCATTTGATCACTCTTAACCCAACATATTGGTCCATGAAGGAGGTGTCAATTCGGCGAACTAGGCAATCGGACTATAGGGCGTTAACACTTTCACTTAGCCATAGGAGTTTTATGGTGGGTCTACGATATAGCCCCTGGTATGTACGCGATTTATTCAATACGGTGCGTTACATATATGACCTAAAAAAAGGCCCTTCGTATAATACGGAGGAAGTCACGAAAGATTCCGATAAGTCATCGAGTGGTTGACCAGCTCTCGCCGCATCATGATAGTCAATTTTCGGCTTTCTCTACCGAGGTGCTTGACCAGATGAACCAGAAGCACAATCGCAGTAGTTCTCCCTTTACTACCCTAGCCGATAGAGCGAAACGTGAGGTAGCAAACACAGGAGCCGGGCAACCCAACTATTGACCCAAGACATGATTCGGAGCTCATGCATATAAGGCCAAACTCGCGACGCCGAAATATACTATAAAGCTGTTCGGACTTGTCGGCAACTCATTTGTTCCCATACCGAGCCCCTGGCAGTTTTGTGCCGAGGTGTGTGTGTGAAACAACCAAAGGAGCGAAATTCAGTTCTTTAGAAAAAAACAAATACTGAATACGGATTATGTTCACTGGGACCTGAGTGATATGCCAATCGTTATTTTACAGATAACAACGCCACAACCCCGGCTATTTGACATGCCAGGGGTCGAAGGCTGAAGAAAAAGGCACTTTACAGGCTCGAAATAGAGAGTGTAGTCTACAAAAAGGTATTTTGGACCTCCTGTCGCACGTCTGCGCCGCCTTTCCTTGGTAAAGGGACTCCTTGACAGGAATAACCCTTGAATGAGTGTATGAACCTGAACTCCGATAGAGTCGATGAGATGACCAGCCTTTGAGCCACCTGTGGTAAAGGATAATGAAAAAGAAAGAGTAGTTAGAAAAGAAAAAGGAAGGAAGTTACGGGCGTACTTGTAGGCCCGTCCGTATTGTGCTTCCGCCAATGCCCAGGGTATTTTAAGTGCATAGTTATGTATGCGCGGTACAAATTTCGCAGGTGTATGAGGCAGACGGTGGAAGCCGAACTGCTAGTCCAGCTTCGAAATTGGTCGGTCCTACTGAATGGAGACCAGCGGCTTAATGGCCGACAAGTTATGCGGTTTAATAAGACCGCTTTGTACTTCAGATGAAGTGACCGTAGTATGATCCTCAGTCCGGAGGGAGTGCTTCTCATGCTCCCCTGTAGAAGTGTGTGTCATGTATACCATGTTCACTGTTTTTACTTCGGGGGGAAATTGCTTCTGACCCCCGGTATTTGGTTGGTGAGTCTCTTCGTCGTGGCTATCACCGGGCGGCCTCTTCCCCTTGTGTTCGGCGTTGATCTTGCCGGCCTGTTTGAAGACCCAACAGCTTCTATTGGTGTGATTCGCTGGTCTATCGGGGTTGCCATGAATCTGGCAGGGCCGATCCAATATCTTGTCTAAATTGGATGGTCCGTCTCTGTTTGCCTTGAATGGCTTTTTCCGTTGACCGGGTTTGGGGCCGCGAAATCCGGCGTTGACTGCCGTGTCGTGCGTTCTTTCATTATCATTGCGACGTTTGTGTTTACTGCGTCGTGGCTTGCCATTGCCGTCTCGGACTTCGGAAGTGCCCAGATCGCTGGCGCTGTTGCTTCGATGAGCTAGCCAGCTGTCTTCTCCCGCACAAAAGCGGGTCATCAGAGCGGTAAGGGCCGACATGGATTTTGGTTTTTCTTGATTGAGGTGGCAGGCGAGCCACTCGTCCCGGACGCTGTGTTTGAAGGCCGCTAGGGCTTCCACGTCTGGACAGTCGACGATTTGGTTCTTTTTAACTAAGAACCTAGTCCAGAGCTTCTGGCTGACTCTCAGGGCTACTGGACGATGTGACTTAAGTCATCGGCATCTGGTGGCCAGACATATGTACCTTGGAAGTTGTCGCGGAAGGCGTCTTCCAAATCTTCCCAGCTGCCAATAGAGTTTTCAGGCAGACTGTTTAGCCAATGCCGAGCTGGCCCTTTGAGTTTTAGTGGGAGGTATTTGATGGCATGAAGGTCATCTCCGCGGGCCATATGGATGTGGAGAAGGAAATCCTCGATCCATACCGCGGGATTAGTTGTTCCATCATATGATTCAATATTCACGGGTTTAAACCCTTCTGGGAATTCGTGCTCCATTACTTCGTCCGTGAAGCAAAGAGGGTGTGCGGCGCCTCTATATTGGGCGACATTGCGACGTAGCTCTGATGGAGTCCGTCTGCGGTTTTCGGCCCGGGTGTGACTAGGCTTGTCACGTCCGAATAGATAGCCGTCGTCACGTGTCGGGGCACGTCCTCGCGATCCGTAGATCGATCTGGTATGTCCTGCTCTATTGTCCAGGTCCTGCCGAAGGTCATATGTATAACCACGAGCTGCTTTATTTCTGCCTTTACGGTGAGGCGGGGCAGGCTGGTGTTCGGCTTGAGTTGCCGCTTTATCCCGACCATGTGGTGGTCGGTCAGCCGCATTGCGCGATAATGGTATGGGCTCTGGCGCCTCATCGTCGAACTGAGGTAGCAATTTGCGCTTCGGGTAGCTTTTGGCTGGGCGCTTGAGGCCGTATTCTTCAGCTACCAGGACATTAGTCCATCTGTCGTTGAGCAGATCTTGGTCAGCTTGAAGCTGCTGCTGTTTCTTCTTCAGGCTCCTTGCAGTGGCTATTAGCCGGCGCTTAAAGCGCTCCTGCTCGAGAGGTTCCTCAGGCACGATGAAATCCTCGTTGCCGAGGCTCACCTCATCCTCGAAGAGAGGAAGATAATTACTGTCCTCCGAGTCGTCATGTATGGCCTGTTCATCAGGGCTAACTTGCCCGTTTTCCTGTTCCTCCTGTTCGGAGGTTGCCCCAACAGGGTCTTCATTGTCTTCGGCATCGTCCAGAGTGTTGTTTTCTCCCGTGCCGGTATTGATGTCTTTATCATGATGTGACTTAGAGTGGCGCCGCTGACGCCGGCGCTTAGGCTGTATCTCAGGAGGTTTATCCTTGACTGGATCTTCTTTGTCATCGTCGTTAGGTTCTTTAGGTGTATTCACCATGTACACGTCATACGAAGAAGTGGCCGTCCAGCGTCCGATAAACGACGGGTTTTGGCCTTGCTCCTCATCGGCATCATCATCCATACCGTCGATGTCTTCGGAGCCGTAATCAAGCATGTCAGTTAAGTCCTCGACAGTGGCTATGAAGTGGGTGGCGGGTGGGAAGAGAAATTCTCCATCATCAGCCTCCAGTTCGAACCAGACATAATTCGGCTAAGAGTCTCCCGCTAAGGATAGAGCTTTTAATGAGTTTAGCACGTCGCCCAAAGGCGAGTGCCGGAAGATCTCCACAGAGCTGAATTCAAGGATCAATGACTGGTCAAGCTCGACGTATGCGGACTCACAAGGTTCGGAACCCGTAGCCGGAAACGAGTCTGAGGTTCCGGTAACACAAACACCACCCGAGGTTAGGCCTGTGTGCGGCTCCAATGCCTCGGAGTCTGCGGCTTCCGTGGCGGGGTTGAGCTTCCCGTCCTTGGATGGCGCGATCTGCTCCGGATCTAAGGCCAGAGCGGTTACAGGTGCAATTTCCTGGGTATGGTCCGATTATAGATTTACGTCATGTTCATCGTGGTGGCAGGGAGCGGCTGCCGTGGTCTCGAATCCGTCGAAGATCAAGTCTCCACGGATATCCGTGACATAGTTCAAGCTTCCAAATCTGACCTGATGGCTAGGGGCGTGGCTTTCAATCTGCTCCAGATGGCCAAGCGAGTTGGCCCACAGTGCGAAGCCGCCGAATACGAAGATCTGTCCGGGGAGGAAGACTTCCCCTTGGACAACATCGCTGTAGATGGTAGAAGGAGCCATCAAACCTTTTGACGACGGCACAGTGGAACTCTCAATGAAAGCACCAATGTCGGTGTCAAAACCGGCGGATCTCGGGTAGGGGGTCCCGAACCGTGCGTCTAAGGTCGATTGTAACAGGAGACGGGGGACACAATGTTTACCCAGGTTCGGGCCCTCTCTATGGAGGTAATACCCTACTTCCTGCTTGATTGATCTTGATGAATATGAGTATTACAAGAGTTGCTCTACCACGAGATCATGATGGCTAAAACCCTAGAAGTCTAGCCTGTCTGACTATAATTGTATATCATCTACGGACTAAGCCCTCCGGTTTATATAGACACCAGGGGGGCTAGGGTTTACACAAAGTCGGTTACAGGGAAATGAATCTTCATATTTGGTCGCCAAGCTTTCCTTCCACGCCAAGGAGAGTCCCATCCGGACACGGGCAGAGTCTTCGGTCTTTGTATCTTCACAGCCCATCAGTCCGGCCCATGGCTAACAGGCCGGACGCCCGAGGACCCCTTAGTCTAGGACTCCCTCAGCGTGAGTTGTGAAACTATTCGACATTGTTAAATGAAGGCCAAACTCGTAAGTCAAATATTCGCCTCCGCGACTAGATCGTAGAAACTTTATTTTCTTGTTACGATGATTCTCCACTTCACTCTGAAATTCTTTGAACGTTTCAAATGTTTCAGACTTGTGTTCATTAAGTAGATATACACATATCTGCTCAAATCATCTGTGAAGGTCAGAAAATAACGAAACCCGCCGCGTGCCTCAACACTCATCGGACCGCATACATCGGTATGTATTATTTCCAATAAGTCATTGGCTCGCTCCATTGTTCCGGAGAACAGAGTTTTAGTCATCTCGCCCATGAGGCAAGGTTCGCAAGTATCAAATGATTCATAATCAAGTGATTCCAAAAGTCCATCCATATGGAGTTTCTTCATGCGCTTTACACCAATATGACCTAAACGGCAGTGCCACAAATATGTTGCACTATCATTATCAACTTTGCATCTTTTGGCATCAATATTATGAATATGTGTATCACTACGATCGAGATTCAATAAACCATTCACATTGGATGTATGAACATTGAAGGTTTTATTCATGTAAACAAAATAACAATTATTTTTGACTTAAATGAATAACCGTATTGCAATAAACATGATCTAATCATATTCATGCTCAAGGCAAACACCAAATAACATTTATTCAGGTTCAACATTAATGCCGAAGGTAGAGGGAGTGTGGGATGGTGATCGTATCAACCTTGGAATCACTTCCAAAACACATCATCACTTCGCCGATAACTAGTCTCTGTTCATTCTGCAACTCCTGTTTTGAGTTACTAATCTTAGCAACTAAACCGGTTTCAAATACCCAGGGGTTACTATGAACACTAGTAAAGTACACATCAATAACATGTATATCACATATACCTTTGTTCACTTTGCCATCCTTCTTATCCGCCAAGTATTTGGGGTAGTTCCGCTTCCAGTGACCATTTCCTTTGCAATAGAAGCACTCAGTTTCAGGCTTGGGTTCAGCTTTGGGCTTCTTCACGTGAGTGGCAACTTGCTTGCCATTCTTTTTGAAGTTCCGTTTCTTTCGCTTTGCACTTTTAATTGAAACTAGTGGTCTTGTTAACCATCAACACTTGATGCCCTTTCTTGATTTCTACCTTCGCCGATTTCAGCTTTTGCGAAGAGCTCGGGAATCGTTTTCGTCATCCTTTGCATATTATAGTTCATCATGAAGTTCTAGTAGCTTGGTGATAGTGACTAGAGAACTCTGTCAATCACTATCTTATTTGGAAGATTAACTCCCACTTGATTCAAGTGATTATAGTGCTCAGACATTCTGAGTACATGCTCATTGGCTGAGCTATTCTCCTCCATCTTGTAGGCAAAGTACTTGTCAAAGGTCTCATACCTCTCGACACGGGCATGAGTCTGAAATACCAATTTCAGCTCTTGGAACATCTCATATGCTCCGTGGCGTTCAAAACGGTTTTTGAAGTCCCGATTCTAAGCAGTAAAGCATGGCGCACTAAACTATCAAGCTTGCCAAACGTTCATAACGTCTGCATCTGCTCCTGCAATAGGTTTGTCACCTAGCGGTGCATCAAGGACATAATTCTTCTGTGTAGCAATGAGGATAATCCTCAGATCACGGACCCAGTCCGCATCATTGCTACTATCATCTTTCAACTTATTTTTCTCTAGAAACATATCAAAAATAAACGGGGAGCTACAACGCGAGCTATTGATCTACAACATAATTTGCAAATACTATCAGGACTAAGTTCATGATAAATTAAGTTCAATTAATCAAATTACTTAAGAACTCCCACTTAGATAGACATCCCTCAAGTCATCTAAATGATACGTGATCCAAATCAACTAAACCATGTCCGATCATCACGTGAGATGGAGTAGTCATCAATGGTGAACATCTCTATGTTGATCATATCTACTATATGATTCACGTTCGACCTTTCGATCTCTAGTGTTCTGAGGCCATGTCTGTACATGCTAGGCTCGTCAAGTTTAACCTGAGTATTCCGCATGTGCAAAACTGTCTTGCACCCGTTGTATGTGAACGTAGAGCTTATCACACCCGATCATCACGTGGTGTCTCAGCACGAAGAACTTTTGCACGGTGCATACTCAGGGAGAACACTTATACCTTGAAATTTTTGTAAGGGATCATCTTATAATGCTACCGCCGTACTAAGCAAAATAAGATGCATAAAAGATAAACATTACATGCAATCAAAATATGTGACATGATATGGCCATCATCATCTTGTGCTTTTGATCTCCATCTCCAAAGCATCGCCATGATCTCCATCGTCACCGGCTTGACACCTTGATCTCCATGGTAGCGTCGTGGTCGTCTCGCCAACTATTGCTTCTACAACTATCGCTAACACATAGTGATAAAGTAAAGCAATTGCATGGCGTTTGCATTTCATACAATAAAGCGACAACCATAAGGCTCCTGCCAGTTGCCGATAACTTTTACAAAACATGATCATCTCATACAACAACGTATGTCACATCATGTCTTGACCATATCACATCACAACATTGTTGGGGAACGTAGTAATTTCAAAAAATTTCCTACGCACACGCAAGATCATGGTGATGCATAGCAACGAGAGGGGAGAGTGTTGTGCACGTACCCTCGTAGACCGAAAGCGGAAGCGTTATCACAACGCGGTTGATGTAGTCATACGTCTTCACCATCCGACCGATCAAGTACCGAACGCACGGCACCTCCGAGTTCTACACATGTTCAGCTCGATGACTCCCTCGAACTCCGATCCAGCCGAGTGTTGAGGGAGAGTTTCGTCAGCACGACGGCGTGATGACGATGATGATGTTCCACCGACGCAGGGCTTCGCCTAAGCTCCGCAACGGTATTATCGAGGTGTAATATGGTGGAGGGGGGCACCGCACACGGCTAAGAGACCTCAAGGATCAATAGTTGTGTCTCTGGGGTGCCCCCCTGCCCCCGTATATAAAGGAGCAAGGGGGAGGCAGCCGGCCAAGGGGAGAGGCGCGCCATAGGGGGGAGTCCTACTCCCACCGGGAGTAGGACTCCTCCTTTCCTTGTGGGAGTAGGAGAAGGGAAGGGGGAAGGAGAAAGAAGGAAGGGTGCGCCCCCTTCCCTAGTCCAATTCGGACCAGACCATGGGGAGGGGTGCGGCCACCTTTTGAGGCCTTTCTCTCCTTTCCCGTATGGCCCATTAAGGCCCAATACGAATTCCCGTAACTCTCCGGTACTCCGAAAAATACCCGAATCACTCGGAACCTTTCCGAAGTCCGAATATAGTCGTCCAATATATCGATCTTTACGTCTCGACCATTTCGAGACTCCTCGTCATGTCCCTGATCTCATCCGGGACTCCGAACTCCTTCGGTACATCAACATACATAAACTCATAATAAAACTGTCATCGTAACGTTAAGCGTGCGGACCCTACGGGTTCGAGAACTATGTAGATATGACCGAGACACGTCTCCGGTCAATAACCAATAGCGGGACCTGGATGCCCATATTGGCTCCCACATATTCTACGAAGATCTTTATCGGTCAGACCGCATAACAACATACGTTGTTCCCTTTGTCATCGGTATGTTACTTGCCCGAGATTCGATCGTCGGTATCTCGATACCTAGTTCAATCTCGTTACCGGCAAGTCTCTTTACTCGTTCCGTAACACATCATCCCGCAACTAACTTATTAGTCACAATGCTTGCAAGGCTTATATTGATGTGCATTACCGAGTGGGCCCAGAGATACCTCTCCGACAATCGGAGTGACAAATCCTAATCTCGAAATACGCCAACCCAACAAGTACCTTTGGAGACACCTGTAGAGCACCTTTATAATCACCCATTTATGTTGTGACGTTTGGTAGCACACAAAGTGTTCCTCCGGTAAACGGGAGTTGCATAATCTCATAGTCATAGGAACATGTATAAGTCATGAAGAAAGCAATAGCAACATACTAAACGATCGGGTGCTAAGCTAACGGAATGGGTCAAGTCAATCACGTCATTCTCCTAATGAGGTGATCCCGTTAATCAAATGACAACTCATGTCTATGGCTAGGAAACATAACCATCTTTGATTAACGAGCTAGTCAAGTAGAGGCATACTAGTGACACTCTGTTTGTCTATGTATTCACACATATATTATGTTTCCGGTTAATACAATTCTAGCATGAATAATAAACATTCATCATGATATAAGGAAATAAATAATAACTTTATTATTGCCTCTAGGGCATATTTCCTTCAAACATGCCCTGCAAAAACAAGTTAGACGCCCTCTACTTTGTTGTTGCAAGTTTTACATGGCTGCTACGGGCTTCTAGCAAGAACCGTTCTTACCTACGCATCAAAACCACAACGGTGTTTCGTCAAGTTTGCTGTTTTAACCTTCAACAAGGACCGGCCGTAGTCAAATTCGATTCAAGTAAAGTTGGAGAAACAGACACCCGCCAGCCACCTTTATGCAAAACTAGTTGCATGTTTGTCAGTGGAACCGGTCTCATGAACCTGGTCATGTAAGGTTGATCCGGGCCGCTTCATCCAACAATACCGCCGAATCAAAATAAGACGTTGGTGGTAAGCAGTATGACTATCACCGCCCACAACTCTTTGTGTTCTACTCGTGCATCTCATCTACGCATAGACCTAGCTCGGATGCCACTGGTGGGAAACGTAGCATGCAATTTCAAAAAAAAAATCCTACGCTCACGCAAGATCTATCTAGGAGATGCATAGCAACGAGAGGGGAGAGTGTGTCTACGTACCCTCATAGACCGCTAAGCGGAAGCGTTTATCACGCGGTTGATGTAGTCGTACTCTTCTCGATCCGATCACGATCCAACCGATCTAGTGCCGAACGGACGGCACCTCCGAGTTTAGCACACGTGCGGCTCGATGACGTATCCTCCTTCTTGATCCAGCAAGAGGGAGAGGAGAATTAGATGGGATCACAACCAACACAACGGCATGGTGGTGATGGTGGTGGTGGAACACCGACAGCGCTTCGCTAAGCGTCGCCGAGACAAGGCGGTGGAACTATGGAGTAACGGGAGAGAGAGGGGCGTCAAGGGCTTGGTTTGTTCTCTTGGGGCAGCCCCTCCCATCTATATATAGGTGGAGGGGCGTGGTAAACAGCTCCTAAAAGCCCTAGGGCGCAGCTAAGGGGGAGAGGACTTGGACTCCAAGTCCAATCCTATTCCTACTAGGACTCCTTCCTTTTTTGCCTTCCCTTGCCACATGGGCTTTTGAGGACTTGGTGCGCCTAGACCAATAAGGCTAGGGCGCCTCCCCGCAGCCCATGCTAGCCCTTGGGTCGTGGTGGAACCACTTGTGGACTTCCGGACCCCTCCGGAATCCTTCGGAACCTTCTAGAAGTTTCCCGGCATCTACCTCCCTCCCTCCCTCCCTCCCTCTCTCTCTCTCTAAACGGCAGCGTGCAGGTAGTGGTGCCGCGACGGCGTCCGAGCGGCGCGGTGGGCAATGGGGGCGACAAGCTGACGTGGCAAGTATTAGGAGATGTCAAATTACCCTAGATATTGGGGGAGATGGAGGGATTTATTAGGACTTTTCAACAAATTTCAGCAATCAAAATAACATTCAAACAAATATAAATTCATTCAAATAAGATTCAAACAACTCAAAGATTTTTAGAGGATTCAAATGAAATTTGAGTGTAAACATAATTAGTCACATTCCTAATCCTCATCTACTCGTCATTTAGCTGCCGAGTGAAGGAAATATGCCCTAGAGGAAATAATAAAGTTGTTATTTATATTTCCTTATATCATGATAAATGTTTATTATTCATGCTAGAATTGTATTAACCGGAAACTTAGTACATGTGTGAATACATAGACAAAACAGTGTCCCTAGTATGCCTCTACTTGACTAGCCCATTAATCAAAGATGGTTATGTTCCCTGACCATAGACATGTGTTGTCATTTGATGAACGGGATCACATCAATAGAGAATGATGTGATGGACAAGACCCATCCGTTAGCTTAGCACTATGATCGTTTAGTTTATCGCTATTGCTTTCTTCATGACTTATACATGTTCCTATGACTATGAGATTATGCAACTCCCGAATACCGGAGGAACACTTAGTGTGCTATCAAACGTCACAACATAACTGGGTGATTATAAAGATGCTCTACAGGTGTCTCCGATGATGTTTGTTGAGTTGGCATAGATCAAGATTAGGATTTGTCACTCCGATTGTCGGAGAGGTATCTCTGGGCCCTCTCGGTAATGCACATCACTATAAGCCTTGCAAGCAATGTGACTAATGAGTTAGTGTGGGATGATGCATTAAGGAACGAGTAAAGAGACTTGCCGGTAACGAGATTGAACCAGGTATGATGATACCGACGATTGAATCTCGGGCAAGTAACATACCGATGACAAAGGGAACAACGTATGTTGTTATGTGGTTTGACTGATAAAGATCTTCGTAGAATATGTAGGAGCCAATATGAGCATCTAGGTTCCGCTATTGGTTATTGACCGGAGATGTGTCTAGGTCATGTCTACATAGTTCTCGAACCCGTAGGGTCCGCACGCTTAACGTTCGATGACGATTTGTATTATGAGTTATGTGATTTGATTACTGAAGTTTGTTCGGAGTCCCGGATGAGATCACGTACATGACGAGGAGTCTCGAAATGGTCGAGATGTAAAGATCGATATATTGGAAGGCTATATTCGGACATCGGAAAGGTTTCGAGTGATTCGGGTATTTTTCGGAGTACCGGAGAGTTACGGGAATTTGCCCGGGGGAGTCATTGGGCCTTAATGGGCCTTAGTGGGAGAGAGGAGGAGGTGGCCAGGTGGAGGGCGCCCCCAAGCCCAATCCGAATTGGGTGGGGGGCTACCCCCCTTTCCTTCTCTCCTTCTCCCTCTTCCTTCTTCTCCTACTCCAACTAGGGAAGGGGGGGGGGGAATCCTACTCCCACCGGGAGTAGGACTACCCCTTGGGCGCGCCATAGAGAGGGTCGGCCCTCCCCTCCTCTACTCCTTTATATACGGGGGAGGGGGCACCCCATAGACACAAGAGTTGATTGTTTAGCCATGTGCGGTGCCCCCCTCCACAGATTTCCACCTCGGTCATATCGTTGCAGTGCTTAGGCGAAGCCCTGCGTCAGCTGCTTCATCATCATCGTCACCACGCCGTCGTGCTGACGAAACTCTCCCTCGACATCAGCTGGATCTAGAGTTCATGGGACATCACTGAGCTAAACGTGTGCAGATCGCGGAGGTGCCGTACCTTTGGTGCTAGGATCGGCCGGATCGTGAAGACGTATGACTACATCAACCGCGTTGTCATAACGCTTCCGCTTTCGGTCTACAAGGGTACGTGGATAACACTCTCCCCTCTCGTTGTTATGCATCACCTAGATGGATCTTGCGTGTGCTTAGGAATTTTTTTGAAATTACTGCGTTCCCCAACACTGAGGCCGAGGGAGTCATTGCTCCCGAGAGCGATGATGCCAGCCGAGCCCACCGAAGCGGCAAGCGCGACGTGAAGCCCCAACACGTCAGTCGAGTTGTCGGGGTGGCGCTGCGGCACCTTTTGTTGGGGAACGTAGCAGAAATTCAAAATTTTCTATGCATCACCAAGATCAATCTATGGAGTAATCTAGCAACGAGGGGAAGGGGAGTGAATCTACATACCCTTGTAGATCGCGAGCGGAAGCGTTCAAGAGAACGGGGTTGATGGAGTCGTACTCGTCGTGATCCAAATCACCGATGATCCTAGCGCCGAACGGACGGCACCTCCGCGTTCAACACACGTACGGAGCAGCAACGTATCCTCCTTCTTGATCCAGCAAGGGGGGAGGAGAGGTTGATGGAGATCCAGCAGCACGACGGCGTGGTGGTCGAAGTAGCGGGGATCCCGGCAGGGCTTCGCCAAGCGCAAGCGGGAAGGAAGAGGTGTCACGGGAGGGAGAGGGAGGCGCCAGGGCTTGTGTATTGCTGCCCTCCCTCCCCCCCACTATATATAGGGCCAAGGGAGGGGGGGCGCAGCCTTGGCCCTTCCTCCAAGGAAGGGTGCGGCCAGGGAGGAGTCCTTCCCCCCCAAGGCACCTCGGAGGTGCCTTCCCCCTTTAGGACTCTCCGTTTATCTTATCTGTTGGCGCATGGGCCTCTTGGGGCTGGTTCCCTTGGCCCATATGGGCCAAGGCGCACCCCCTACAGCCCATGTGGCCCCCCCCGGGGCTGGTGGACCCCCTTGGTGGACCCCCGGACCCCTTTCGGCACTCCCGGTACAATACCGATAAAGTGCGAAACTTTTCCGGCGACCAAAATAAGACTTCCCATATATAAATCTTTACCTCCGGACCATTCCGGAACTCCTCGTGACGTCCGAGATCTCATCCGGGACTCCGAACAACTTTCGGGTTACCGCATACTAATATCTCTACAACCCTAGCGTCACCGAACCTTAAGTGTGTAGACCCTACGGGTTCGGGAGACACGCAGACATGACCGAGACGACTCTCCGGTCAATAACCAACAGCGGGATCTGGATACCCATGTTGGCTCCCACATGCTCCTCGATGATCTCATCGGATGAACCACGATATCAAGGATTCAATCAATCCTGTATACAATTCCCTTTGTCTATCGGTATGTTACTTGCCCGAGATTCGATCGTCGGTATCCCGATACCTTGTTCAATCTCGTTACCAGCAAGTCTCTTTACTCGTTCCGTAACACATCATCCTGTGATCAACTCCTTGGTCACATTGTGCACATTATGATGATGTCCTACCGAGTGGGCCCAGAGATACCTCTCCGTTTACACGGAGTGACAAATCCCAGTCTCGATTCGTGCCAACCCAACAGACACTTTCGGAGATACCTGTAGTGCACCTTTATAGCCACCCAGTTATGTTGTGACGTTTGGTACACCCAAAGCATTCCTACGGTATTCGGGAGTTGCACAATCTCATGGTCTAAGGAAATGATACTTGACATTAGAAAAGCTCTGAGCAAACGAACTACACGATCTTGTGCTAGGCTTAGGATTGGGTCTTGTCCATCACATCATTCTCCTAATGATGTGATCCCGTTATCAACGACATCCAATGTCCATGGTCAGGAAACCGTAACCATCTATTGATCAACGAGCTAGTCAACTAGAGGCTTACTAGGGACATGGTGTTGTCTATGTATCCACACATGTATCTGAGTTTCCTATCAATACAATTCTAGCATGGATAATAAACGATTATCATGAACAAGGAAATATAATAATAACCTATTTATTATTGCCTCTAGGGCATATTTCCAACAGTCTCCCACTTGCACTAGAGTCAATAATCTAGTCCACATCACCATGTGATTAACGCTCATAGGTCACATCACCATGTGACCAACATCCAAAGAGTTTACTAGAGTCAACAATCTAGTTCACATTACTATGTGATTAACACTCAATGAGTTCTAGTTTGATCATGTTATGCTTGTGAGAGAGGTTATTAGTCGACGGGTCTGAACCTTTCAGATCCGTGTGTGCTTTACGAATATCTATGTCATCTTGTGGATGCTACCACGCGCTATTTGGAGCCATTTCAAATAATTGCTCTACTATACGAATCCGGTTTACTACTCAGAGTCATCCAGATTAGTGTCAAAGTTCGCATCGATGTAACCCTTTACGACGAACTCCCTTTCACCTCCATAATTGAAAAAATTCCTTAGTCCACTAGGTACTAAGGATAAGTTCGACCGCTGTCATGAGATCCTTTCCCGGATCACTATTGTACCCTCTTGACCAACTCATGGCAAGGCACACTACATGTGCGGTACACAGCATAGCATACTATAGAGTCTACGTCTAAAGCATAGGGGCCGACCTTCGTCCTTTCTCTATCTTCTGCTCTGGTCAGGTCTTGAGTCTTACTCAATACTCACACCTTGTAACACAGCCAAGAACTCCTTCTTTGCTGATCTATTTTGAACTCTTTCAAAATCATGTCAAGGTGTGCGTTCTTTGAAAGTATCATCGGGCGTCTTGATCTATCTCTATAGATCTTGATGCCCAATATGTAAGCAGCTTTTATCCAGATCTTCCTTTGAAAAACTCCTTTCAAACAACCCTTTATGCTTTCCAGAAATTTTACATCATTTCGGATCAACAATATGTCATTCACATATACTTATCAGAAATGTTGTAGCGCTCCCACTCACTTTATTGGAAATACAAGTTTCTAACAAACTTTGTATAAACCCAAAAACTTTGATCATCTCATCAAAGCGTACATTCCAACTCCGAGATTCTTACTCTAGTCCTTAGAAGGATTGCTAGAGCTAGCATACCTTTAGCATCCTTAGGATCGACAAAACCTTTCTGATTGTATCACATACAACCTTTCCTTATGAAAACTAGCAAGGAAACTTGTTTTGACATCCATCTGCCAGATTTCATAAATGCAGCTAATGCTAACATGATTCCGACAGACTTAAGCATCGCTACGGATGAGAAAAATCTCATCGTAGTCAACTCCTTGAACTTGTGGAAATACTCTTAGCCACAAGTCGAGCTTCATAGACGGTAACATTACCGTCCACGTCCGTCTTCTTCTTAAAGATCCATTTATCTCGGATTTCATGGCTTCCAACCATTTGTCGGAATATGGGCCCACCATCGCTTCTCCATAGCTCATAGATTTATCGTTGTCCAACAACATGACTTCCAAGACATGATCACGTACTACTCTGAAGTATTACGCATCCTCGTCGTCCTACGAGGTTTGGTAGTGACTTGATCTGAAGTTTCATGATCACTATCATAAGCTTCCACTTCAATTGGTGTTGGTGCCACAGGAACAACTTCCTGTGCCCTGCTACACACTAGTTGAAGTGACGGTTCAATAACCTTATCAAGTATCCACCATCCTCCCACTCAATTCTTTCGAGAGAAACTTTTCCTCGAGAAAGGACCCGTTTCTAGAAGCAATTACTTTTGCTTCCAGATCTGAAATAGGAGGTATACCCAACTGTTTTGGGTTTTCTATGAAGATGCATTTATCCGCTTTGGGTTCGAGCTCATCAGCCTGAAACTTTTTCACATAAGCATCGCAGCCCCAAACTTTTAAGAAACGACAACTCAGGTTTCTCTAAACAGTGTCGTCTCAACGGAATTGCGTGGTGCCCTATTTAAAGTGAATGCGGTTGTCCCTAATGCCTAACCCATAAACGATAGTGGTAATTCCATAAGAGACATCATGGCATGCACCATATCCAATAGGGTGCAGTTATGATGTTCGGACACACCATCACACTATGGTGTTCCAGGCGGTATTAATTGTGAAACACTTTCCACAATGTCTTAATTGTGTGCAAAACTCGTAACTCAGATACTCATCTCTATGATCATATCACAGACATTTTATCCTCTTGTCACGACGATCTTCAACTTCACTCTGAAATTACTTGAACCTTTCAATGATTCAGACTTGTGTTTCATCAAGTAAATACACTCAGCATCTACTCAAACCATCTGCGAAGTAAGAACATAACGATATCCACTGCATGCCTCAGCACTCATTGGACTGCATACATCAAAATGTATTACTTCCAATAAGTTGCTCTCTTGTTCCATTTTACTGAAAACGAGGCCTTTCAGTCATCTTGCCCATGTGGTATGATTTGCATGTCTCAAGTGATTCAAAATCAAGTGAGTCCAAACAATCCATCTGCATGGAGTTTCTTCATGCATATATACCAATAGACATGGTTCGCATGTCTCAATCTTTTCAAAAAACGATTGAGTCCAAAGATCCATCTACATGGAGCTTCTTCATGCGTTCTATACCAATATGACTCAAATTGCAGTGCCACAAGTATGTGGTACTATTTTATATCTTTTGGCACGAACATGTGTATCACCACGATCGAGATTCATTTTAGGTGCAAGGCCATTGAAGGTATTATTCAAATAAACAGAGTAACCATTATTCTCCTTAAATGAATAACCGTATTGCGATAAACATAATCCAATCATGCTCAACGCAAACACCAAATCTCGATAGTAGAGGGAGCATGCGATGCTTTGATCACATCAACCTTGGAAACACTTCCAACACATATCGTCATCTCACCTTTAGCTAGTCTCCGTTTATTCCGCAGCTTTTATTTCGAGTTACTAACACTTAGCAACCGAACCGGTATCTAATACCCTGGTGCTGCTAGGAGTACTAGTAAAGTACACATTCATATAATGTATATCCAATATACTTCTGTCGACCTTGCCTGCCTTCTCATTTACCAAGTATCTAGGGTAGTACTGCTTCAGTGACCGTTCCTCTCCTTACAGGAGCACTTAGTCTCGGGTTTGGGTTCAACCTTGGGATTCTTCACTAGAGCAGCAAATGACTTGCTGTTTCATGAAGTATCCCTTTTGCCCTTGCCCTTCTAGAAACTAGTGGTTTTACTAACCATCAACAATTGATGCTCCTTCTTGATTTCTACTTTCGCGGTGTCAAACATCGCGAATGGCTCAAGGATCATCATAACTATCCCTGATATGTTATAGTTCATCACGAAGCTCTACTAGCTTGGTGGCAGTGACTATGGAAAACCATCACTATCTCATCTGGGAGATTAACTCCCACTCGATTCAAGCGATTGTGGTACTCAGACAATCTGAGCACATGCTCAACGATTGAGCTTTTCTCCCTTAGTTTGCAGGCTTAAGAAACTTGTCAGAGGTCTCATACCTCTTGACATGGGCACTAGTCTGAAATCCCAATTTCAGTCTTCAGAACATCTCATATGTTCTGCGACGTTTCAAAAACGTCTTTGGTGCCACAATTCTAAACCGTTAGCAATACGCACTGAACTATCACGTAGTCATCAAAACGTGTATGTCAGATGTTTCGTAACATCTACAGACGACGCTGAGGTTCAGCACACCGAGCGGTGCATTAAGGACATAAGCCTTCTGTGCAGCAATGAGGACAATCCTCAGTTTACGGACCCAGTCCGCATAATTGCTACTACCAACTTTCAACTAAATTTTCTCTAGGAACATATCTTAAACAGTAGAACTAAAGAGCAAGCTATGACATAATTTGCAAAGACCTTTTGACTATGTTCATGATAATTGAGTTCATCCAATTAATGAACTCCCACTCAGATAGACATCCCTCTAGTCATCTAAGTGATACATGATCCGAGTCAAACTAGGCCGTGTCCGATCATCACGTGAGACGGACTAGTCATCATCGGTGAACATCTCCATGTTGATCGTATCTACTATACGACTCATGTTCGACCTTTCGGTCTCTTGTGTTCCGAGGCCATGTCTGTACATGCTAGGCTCGTCAAGTCAACCTAAGTGTTTCGCATGTGTTCCGAGGCCATGTCTGTACATGCTAGGCTCGTCAACACCCGTTGTATTCGAACGTTAGAATCTATCACACCCGATCATCACGTGGTGCTTCGAAACAACGAACCTTCGCAACGGTGCACAGTTAGGGGGAACACGTCTCTTGAATTTTTAGTGAGGGATCATCTTATTTATGCTACCGTCGTTCTAAGCAAATAAGATGCATAACATGATAAACATCACATGCAATCAAATAGTGACATGATATGGCCAATATCATCTTGCTCCTTTGATCTCCATCTTCGGGGCACCAAGATCATCTTTGTCACCGGCATGACACCATGATCTCCATCATCATGATCTCCATCATTGTGTCTTTATGAAGTTGTCACGCCGACGATTACTTCTACTTCTATGGCTAACGCGCTTAGCAATAAAGTAAAGTAATTTACATGGCGTTATTCAATGACACGCGGGTCATACAAAAATAAAGACAACTCCTATGGCTCCTGCCGGTTGTCATACTCATCGACATGCAAGTCGTGATCCCTATTACAAGAATATGATCAATCTCATACATCACATATATCATTCATCATATCTTCTGGCCATATCACATCACATAGCACATGCTGCAAAAACAAGTTAGACGTCCTCTAATTGTTGTTGCAAGTTTTTACGTGGCTTGTATAGGTTTCTAGCAAGAACGTTTCTTACCTACGTAAAACCACAACGTGATATGCCAATTTCTATTTACCCTTCATAAGGACCCTTTTCATCGAATCCGTTCCGACTAAAGTGGGAGAGACAGACACCCGCTAGCCACCTTATGCAACTAGTGCATGTCAGTCGGTGGAACCTGTCTCACGTAAGCATACGTGTAAGGTCGGTCCGGGCCGCTTCATCCCACAATGCCGCCGAAACAAGATAAGACTAGTAGCGGCAAGAAGAATTGGCAACATCTACGCCCACAACTACTTTG
Organism: Triticum aestivum; assembly: GCF_018294505.1. Taxonomy (NCBI): domain Eukaryota; kingdom Viridiplantae; phylum Streptophyta; class Magnoliopsida; order Poales; family Poaceae; genus Triticum; species Triticum aestivum. Next base: position 113,751,989 of record NC_057796.1, read on the forward strand.
TGTTCTACTCGTGCATAGAAACTACGCATAGACCTAGCTCATGATGCCACTGTTGGGGAACGTAGCAGAAATTCAAAATTTTCTACGCATCACCAAGATCAATCTATGGAGTAATCTAGCAACGAGGGGAAGGGGAGTGAATCTACATACCCTTGTAGATCGCGAGCGGAAGCGTTCAAGAGAACGGGGTTGATGGAGTCGTACTCGTCGTGATCCAAATCACCGATGATCCTAGCGCCGAACGGACGACACCTCCGCGTTCAACACACGTACGGAGCAGCGACGTCTCCTCCTTCTTGATCCAGCAAGGGGGGAGGAGAGGTTGATGGAGATCCAGCAGCACGACGGCGTGGTGGTGGAAGTAGCGGGGATCCCGGCAGGGCTTCGCCAAGCGCAAGCGGGAAGGAAGAGGTGTCACGGGAGGGAGAGGGAGGCGCCAGGGCTTGTGTATTGCTGCCCTCCCTCCCCCCACTATATATAGGGCCAAGGGAGAGGGGGGGCGCAGCCTTGGCCCTTCCTCCAAGGAAGGGTGCGGCCAGGGAGGAGTCCTTTCCCCCCAAGGCACCTCGGAGGTGCCTTCCCCCTTTAGGACTCTCCTTTATCTTATCTGTTGGCGCATGGGCCTCTTGGGGCTGGTTCCCTTGGCCCATATGGGCCAAGGCGCACCCCCTACAGCCCATGTGGCCCCCCCGGGGCTGGTGGACCCCCGGACCCCTTTCGGCACTCCCGGTACAATACCGATAAAGTGCGAAACTTTTCCGGCGACCAAAATAAGACTTCCCATATATAAATCTTTACCTCCGGACCATTCCGGAACTCCTCGTGATGTCCGGGATCTCATACGGGACTCCGAACAACTTTCGGGTTACCGCATACTAATATCTCTACAACCCTAGCGTCACCGAACCTTAAGTGTGTAGACCCTACAGGTTCGGGAGACACGCAGACATGACCGAGACGACTCTCCGGTCAATAACCAACAGCGGGATCTGGATACCCATGTTGGCTCCCACATGCTCCTCGATGATCTCATCGGATGAACCACGATATCGAGGATTCAATCAATCCCGTATACAATTCCCTTTGTCTATCGGTATGTTACTTGCCCGAGATTCGATCGTCGGTATCCCGATACCTTGTTCAATCTCGTTACCGGCAAGTCTCTTTACTCGTTCCGTAACACATCATCCCGTGATCAACTCCTTGGTCACATTGTGCACATTATGATGATGTCGTACCGAGTGGGCCCAGAGATACCTCTCCGTTTACACGGAGTGACAAATCCCAGTCTCGATTCGTGCCAACCCAACAGACACTTTCGGAGATACCTGTAGTGCACCTTTATAGCCACCCAGTTACGTTGTGACGTTTGGTACACCCAAAGCATTCCTACGGTATCCGGGAGTTGCACAATCTCATGGTCTAAGGAAATGATACTTGACATTAGAAAAGCTTTGAGCAAACGAACTACACGATCTTGTGCTAGGCTTAGGTTTGGGTCTTGTCCATCATATCATTCTCCTAATGATGTGATCCCGTTATCAACGACATCCAATGTCCATGGTCAGGAAACCGTAACCATCTATTGATCAACGAGCTAGTCAACTAGAGGCTTACTAGGGACATGGTGTTGTCTATGTATCCACACATGTATCTGAGTTTCCTATCAATACAATTCTAGCATGGATAATAAACGATTATCATGAACAAGGAAATATAATAATAACCTATTTATTATTGCCTCTAGGGCATATTTCCAACACCTTTGATTCACGAATTGCTTGGAGGAACCCCGACGAGTCTTCCGGGTCGCCAGGCTCGATGGCCACCTTGTAGTCCCCTGGCAAGGCGGCACCAGATCCTTCTTAGGGATGCGAAGGTTGTTGCGTGCCGTGGAGCTCAATTCCAGATAGATGCAGACACCGCCTCGCGGCGTAGAGCCGCTGTCACCACTTGGCGGCACCGGAACGCTCCTGACACCGACTTGTGCGCGGTACGCGGCCAACACGTCATGGTAATTACGCCCCTCCCAAAACGGGTGGGTACGTGCCGTCGAAGTGTTGGATCCGGTCCACATGATCCTGGGTGAGGATCTACGGCCAAAGAGGGTTCTGGGGGCATAGGCCAGATCACCCCTTGTCGCCGACGGCAGGCGCGCCTGATACACAACAATGGTGCACATCATGGTGACTAAGCCGACGGCGGGGACTGGTGCCACTGGAACGCCCCTGATGCTCAGATGTCATCCTGACGACAGGCGCGTGTCTGGCAGGGTGCCGAAAGGAGCGATGTCCTCGGCCTCCTAGACGTTGAGGTTGCATGGCGTAGCCGTCTGCTTCTGGCCCCGCCATCGTAGCGCCAAATGACCATGGAGGTGGGAGGTTGAGGTGGACGACTAGGGTTTGGGCGTGAATGCGGCAGCGACGGCTAAGGCTGTGGAGGCGAACATGACGGTGAAGAGAGGTGGAAGTTGCATATATGAGGAGGAGGGGGAGGTGGGTGGGCGCCGGTGGAGGCGTTAGGTGCCATTGATGGGCGCCTCTGAATCCCCACCGACGACACGTGTGGCTGACTACGTGTTGCCGAGTAGGTAACCACCTGTGTTGTTAGAGATATGACAGGCAAATCAACTCGACGAAGAACTAAGATCAAAGAGGGGACACGAGATTTTAACGTGGAAAACCCCTCCAACACGAAGGGGAAAAAACCATGGGCGTCAGCCAGCCAAACTTCACTATATCGGGGGAGGTTACAAACGTCGGGGATTTACAATTGATCAACTTATCCCGTGCGGCGGCTTACAAGAGGTATATATAACACAGGTGACCTAGGTCAATACTGATCCACTTCGGCCCAAGCCTACCGGCGACGGGCCTCGCTCCGCTCGCTCGTCAGAAGTTAGCCTCACTCTTTATACTTGAATTTGGAGCAAAACATAACATGCGTCCTTTGGCTGGTCTGACCGACGGTCTTGGACGCGTTAACACGCCACCGACGTGTATCTATGAGCACGGATACGGCGTACGACGCGGATGGCAACTACTGGCGTGTTGAGGAGTTTTTCTAAAATGCCCATCATGTCCTTTATCACAAAGGGAGACAGATCTTCGTCGTCGATGTGTTTAGGGGGTGTACCGAAGCAGAAGTGTTTTGTCTTTGCATTTTTCACTTGTGTATGTATGTGTAGAGACAGATAATATGTGAGGTTCGGAACTCGTAATCATTTTCTTCGCGTCTGCAGTCTTTTGAAACTAGGATGGATGGGCATACCCATTACCCAGCAGATCTCTACTCCTAATGAACGAGTTGGTGAATCGTCTCCGCGGTTTATTTTCGCTGGTTTTTTTCGTCTCTCCTCCCACCCTGGTCCGCGGTTTATTTTCGCTGGTTTTTTTTCGTCTCTCCTCCCACCACCCCCTCCCATCCTGGTCCACTGGTTTATTTTTCTCTTCACTCTTTATTACAACCAGAACTTTCCCAACATATAAGAAATCACGAATCTAACTTCCTTAAATTATGCAAATCAATCGATTTCTTTTATTGGTTCAATTTGTCTTAGGAAACAAATAACAGTTTTTCAGGAAACAAATAATACATTTTAATCTAACTTCCTTAAATTATGCAAATCAATCGATTCCTTTTATTGGTTCAATTTATCTTAGAAAACAAATAACAGATTTTCAGGAAACAAATAATACATTTTAATCTAACTTTCCTAACTTATCTAAATCAATCGATTTCTCTTATTAGTGAAATTTGTTTTAGGAAACAAATAACAGACACGTCACAACTTTCCTCTCAATAAATAGTTTCTTAACATTTGCAAACTTTCCTAATCAGACATGTCACAAACGGGCAGGTACTGATATCACGTTACCAAACAATAAAACCCCATTTGCATAGAAATCAGTTCAAAAATCCTAACTTTCCTAAATTTTTACCTTTCCTTGATAACAACCAATATTTCCTATGTTTTCCACCTATTGAAGGAAATCACCCCTCCATCGATATTAGCATTTTTTTGAACTGAGATCTCCGGATTATGATTTTTTTTTTTGTGATTCTTTCCAATTGTGACCTCTCCTTCCACTCTTGCTCCTTCTCGCATAAACACCTCCACCACAGCCAGGTGACACCGCCCCAGACCTCCTGCCTCTCCACACCTTCTCCGCCACCTCCTTCTCAGACTCCATTAACAATCCTTCCGCCACATTTGTCCACGGCGGTGTCGAGGGCATGGCGCAGCAGCGTACCAGCGGTAGAACAGCGCATAGCAGCAGGAAGCAACACGCAGCAGGCGAGGCGAGCAGCCGACGGTGGAGGGCAGAGATGCGGTCGGCGTGGCTGAGGGGGCGGCCGGCAGAAGATGGCCACGACTGGAGGCGGCGCGAGGCAGGGGCGCGACAGCGGGGCGAGCGAAGGGATAGGCGGCAGTAGACGGGGCGAGCGCAGCCAGCGAGAGTGTGGCGCGCGGCCAGGGTGTGTGTCGCGCGGGGCACAGTGATGCGGTGGCTGCGGCGAGCGCGACGGCAGTGGCGGGCGCGACCGACGCGGTGTAGCACGGGCGTGGGCATGGAGAGGGAGTGGCCCCGCGGGCGCGGAAGAAGAGCGGCAGGCTCGGGCATGGGCGTGCATAGGAGCGGGCATGTGCCACGGGGTCAATCCAAGGAGCTCGGTGGCTACCCCTGCAATGGCCATGGCGGACGGTGGTTCTCAGCCACGGCGAAATACCTAACGAGAGCAAACGAGAGGGGAAACAGGGGAAAGGCAAGAGGAGATCATGGCGGTGTCAATGGCGCCCTAGGGGAAGACATGGGAGCTCGGGGCGGCGCGGATCGAACGGCAATGTCGCGGTGGCCCAAGGTTGAGGAAGACGACAGCGACGTCGATGCGGGGGTGCTGGACTTGATCTCGTAGGCGCAGACGAAGTGGCGAAGGCGTTCAGAGCTCCTCGACAAGCTCCTAGCCCGCAGGGAGGGCAGTGGCCATGTGGACGGGGTCGGTCATGGTGGCCGTGGCGTCTGACTTCGTCCAGATCGACGGGATCGAGCGAGCGAGGAGGAGAAGTGGATTTGGGAGGGGGCGTCGAGGAGGAGTGAGGCCATGGGGGCAGGGAAGGAAGGGCGTCACCCTTATCCATTCCCCTTCGATGCCAGCGAGGTGGTCGGGCGGGAGCCCGGCTCTGTAGCGACGCGGCTCGGGGAACAGGAGAAGATGACCGCGCGGGGACTGGACCGCTGAGCCGGTTCGGTGGCAAGGCCCGGGGGCAGGGCGAATGCCCTTTTACATCGTCCTTTTGGTTTTTAATGTATTCTAATCTGTTTCTCCTTTTTAACACCGTTTTCTATTTATTCTTATCAACTAAATGATCTCTACTCCTAATATCTCAGTTGGTAGTCTCCGTTTCGGGTTTATTTTCGTCCCACCTCCCGAGTGAGGGGGAGGGGGAGGGAGAGTGAGGAAGAGGGAGGAAGAGGGGGTGTGTGAGAGAATTTGATGGTAAAAAAGATCGTCAATGTCACTTAATATGTATGCGAATATTAAATGTAATATTAACATAATTAATATTGAACTTTTAAATTTAATGTGGCCTCGTTGCAACGCACATGCGTTCTTCTAGTTCCTCATAGGATGTGACCCTATGCAATTAGTGAACCCAGCGGCTTTCATTGACCGCTGAAATCGTTGCTGACAGCAAACTTGTCGACACCCATGCAACCCTGCTGTACCGGGCGACGGACGACGACTCTGCGATAGGTACGGGACAGCCGGAGGAATTCCGACTCCAATCGACTTCATTCCCCTTCCGAAAATCAAAGAAGCAGCAGAAAGAAATGCAGGGGCAGCAGCTCACGCCATGTCCAAATCCAAATCCAAATAGCGTCGCCACTTACAAGACTTTTTTGGGTGTGTCGCTCTCAAAGGAATATTCCGTGCCCGGCCACCGCTTCTTAAAAGCTTCTCTGACTCTGACTCCATAGGCGGAGGAGGAGGCTACGCGTAAGGAGGAGAAGGAAGCAAGGAGGGAGGCAGCAGAAGCACCATGGATTCCCTCTGTAAGTGCCATACCATGGCTTCACTCTCTCTCTCTCTGAATAATGCATAGATTTGATGCAAGATGATCTTGCTATTTTGAATCTGAATTTGATGATCTTACTATTTTGAATCTCGGAGTAGCGCAACTTCATATGGCAAAGATGGAATTTGTATCAAATTGGTTCGTCAGAATCTTCAGTATTTGCTTAGTTTCAAGATCCTATAAACTGAATGCATTCTCTGACAGGGCACGCCTCCGTCATTGTCCTTGTGCTCCTATTCATTGGAGGATCCGATGCCAACCCAGCCGCCCGTCGCCACAGTCAGCTGGATGTAAACCACAAGAAGCAGCCACTACAGACATTCAGGCCTTACAACATTGCCCACAGGGGTTCCAATGGCGAAATACCCGAGGAGACAGCTGCGGCATATTTGGTAACCAGCAATTTACTCCTCAATTACTTGCCCTTCCTTCTATGTTGCATCAGCTTCAGATGGTAGTAGTATACTTTAGTGCCACGTCAAATTCAACTGTTACTCCCTCTGTCCGGAATTACTCGCATAAATGGATGTATATAGACGTATTTTTAGTTCTAGATACATCCATTTCTATCCATTTCTGTGACAAGTAATACGGAATGGAGGGAGTATTGGGTATTGACCCTAATAGTCTTCAGTACCCGAGAAGACTATAGTATAGCACATTCCACATGCCCAACTATGATGAAAGGACGTGTATGCTGAAGAATATCCCGAAGATCATGTCATGTCCAGATTGTTAGCATGTTTTTTAAACTGGTGGAGATTCTATGAAGACTGAAATCCAATATCTTAATGCAAGCCTGATTTTTTAAAAACCGAACCTGAATATATTTGTGCAATGTTTATGGCAGAGGGCTATCGACGAAGGTGCAGACTTCATTGAGACTGATATACTTGCATCAGAGGACGGTCATCTGATATGTTTTCATGATGTAACACTGGATAACACAACCGACATCGCCAGCCGTACTGAGTTCGCTGGCAGGAAGAGAACCTATGAAGTCCAGGGAGTAAATATGACTGGTTGGTTTACCGGTATGTGAAACTGTGTCTCAAGCTTCTTTTGTTGCTAACTTTCTATTTCTAACATTTTTTGGTCGAGAATCTACTTCTGACTTTTGGAGTTCTTTTTTCCTCCAGTGGATTTTACACTAAGAGAACTGAAATCACTGAGGGTGAAACAGCGCTTCAGTTTCAGGGATCAACAGTATAATGGTATTACTTTTGTCTTGTCTATTTCTTGCTTTCTTATTTTTTAATGCAGTTTACTGCCCTTAAATATGACTCTCATGTTTGCCATCAACAATGAAATAAAATCATATTAGTCTCAATCGTGTGTAATTCGGATGCCTTATACATTTTTAGTTATTACCTCCGATCCATAATAAGTGTTGCAATTTTGAACTAACCCCAGTTCAAAACTGCGGTACTTATTTTGGATCGGAGGGAGTACTATTTAATGTCCTTTTAAATACATAACTCTTGTTTCTTTGCTACTGCTAATAGTGTTCTCCTACTATATTGCAGGGAAGTACAATATTCTTACATTTGATGAGTTTATCTTGATTGCACTTCATGCTGACAGGGTGGTCGGAATATACCCAGAGATCAAGAATCCTATTTTCATCAACCAGCATGTAGGTGATTTCAACCTGACAAACTCCTGGAACACATTGTTTACTTAACAAATGAACCAACTTTAATGTCTACTGATTTCTTGAATATTTTTCCACAATATGATTTTTGAATAAACATGCAGGTCAAGTGGTCAGGTGGCAAGAAGTTTGAGGACAAGTTTGTCGAGACGCTTCTCAAGTATGGCTACAAAGGCAAATATATGTCTGAAGATTGGCTCATGAAGCCGCTATTCATCCAATCCTTTGCTCCAACTTCACTAATTTACATCTCAAACATCACAAATGCTCCAAAACTACTTCTAATAGACGAAACCACAGTTCCAACTCAAGATACCAACCAGGTAAGATCAGCAGTAAGCCCTACTTTTTTTTTGTACCAAGTTCATCACCCGAAAACTCCTAGTTTTCAAAGACCATTTCTAACCTGCAGTCATACTATGAAATAACTTCGAACGGCTATCTCGCGTTCATAAGGAAGTATGTAATTGGGATTGGGCCATGGAAGGATACAATTATCCCCCCAGAGAATAATCATTTAGGCCCTGCAACCGATCTTGTGGCACGGGCACATGCTCTGAATCTTCAGGTGAGCAAGTTATACATGTACATATACATATGCCAGGTCATAGATGAACAGTACCTTGCTGAATCATGGTGGCGTTCCAGGTGCATCCATACACATTCAGAAATGAGAACTCATACCTGCACTTCAACTTCCATCAAGACCCTTATGCTGAATATGAGTACTGGCTCAGAGAGATCGGAGTCGACGCACTGTTCACCGATTTCACCGGCAGCTTGCACAAGTACCTGGAGTGGACAGCTCCACACCAAAACAAAGAAAAGAAGTGCAGAGGACCTCCTGCATGAGATCGCCAAGACGCTGAAGTTTGATGCTCACTAAAGCTTTGGTTGCCAAGTCTGTATACCTCCTCCCTTTGAGGGGCTATTTCATTGTTGTCGGTACCGAGAAAATGGACTGGTTAATACCATTCTATGTAATTGCTTCGTACAGATCACGGGAAGTGGCAACTGTAGAGCATCATGGAGTTCCAAAAAACCTTCATTTAGTGAAAAATTTCTTCCCATTTTGGCGGGACATGCCAACGCTTTTAAAACTGGATAATTTGGCATGCGGTCTGAATCGTTTTCCTGAGCATAGGCGAGGAGGCGGCCGACTCAGTAACCCTAGCCGCGACCGGTCATCTGGGCTGTAGAATCATTTTTCATACTATGTTGATATGGTCTTGAACTCAAGACCTCCTAACTCTGATACCACATTGAATTCATGCTCTAACCAATTCAATCAAAAATTCGAATTTGTAAAGAGAGGCGGGCAATATATTTTAACAATGTGTTTCATAGTTGTCAGACGACGGCTCGTTATGTGTTTGAGCCTGGTTGGGCTGACATTTAATTATGCCTGCGTTAGTTCTTTTTGTCGGTATGGTCTTACTTAGTGGGTGGAGAGAGTTGTTGGGTGGGTCAACGTGATGTTGTAACACATCGCAACGTTGGTGGCCACTGATAGTGTTCATATTAGCCCCATACAAACACCATGATTACCTGCTAGTAGGCTCATACCTCCTCGAGCAGGAAACACACTCTTAGAAACGGCTCCCACCAACGACCCCCAAGGTCCCGAGCCACTACGGCCCACCATCCCTAAGGAGCTTAGTAACTTGGTAAATAGATACGGTTCGTGTCATTGTCAACTCACTGTTAGGTTGATCCTTCTCGTGTGGGCCCAACGGCCCATCGGACCCTTGATCCGCGCCTTGATCGGGGGCGCTCAACCCACCTATGGTTGACGCCCCCCTGTCGCGGGCTATATAAAGAGGTGGGGGCTGGGGCACGCACTACGAGGTTGGTCGCGCAGCCGCTAACCCCACCGACAAAACCTACTGATCTAGGTTAGCCCTGCAGTGACGGAAAGCACCGCCACTGCTCTCTCCACAGCCGCCACAACTCCACCATGGCCAACGGCTCGGGCTCCTCGAGCCAAGCAGAAGGTAGACCACTGTCACATCTTTACCCTAGATGATCCAAGGAGTTTAACAATGGTGTCAGAGCCATCTAGGGTTCTAGATTAGTTTTCGGTGGCAAAAAAATCACAGAGATGATCCCCCTCCTAACACTAACCCTAAGAGAGACAGAGGGAAAAGAGTTCATCCATCGGAAAAGTGTGCCGCCGTCGAGCCGCCCCGTTCCTCTCGATCCGGATGGGCATCGGCAATCCGAACCGTTCGAAAGAAGAACACGGGCAGTGGGGTGCACTACGCCTTCTCCATCGCCGAAAGCATGGATTACAGTTACCGGACGGCCGCGCGGTCGCCGGCAAAGGGCGCCGCCGTTGAACCGCTTGACGACGGTGCTCCCACCTACGGATGCACGCACGCGCCGGCAAGGGGGACAAGGGGGGCGCCGCCGCATCGGAGAGCTGTCGTCGGGCACGCATGGGGTTAGAGGAGGGGCCACAGCCGTGCCCTTCTCTCGCTCTCTCGCAGGGGCGGTGGTGGATGGGAGAAAAAAAGGAGAAAGGAAAGGGAGCTCGCGCGGCGCAGCGACTGGCGCGGCGCGGTGGCCCGGCGTGCAGGAGTGAGGCGTACAGAGGTGAGAGAAGAGGAAAGTGGCTAGGGTTCTCTCAAGTGGCGCTGGATCGGGCGTTTTTGTTCAGCCGACCTGCGTGCTGGGCCGTCGGATGGAATCCGATGGCCAGGCCGCAAACCCCAAGCCGCCGCTGGGCCGAAAGGGGAAGAGGCCGGCTCGCGTGCGCCGGGCTGCAGCTGCTGGCGGGCGCTGGGCCGGGCCGTTTTCGGCCAGGGCGACGCGTTGACGCACTGAGCGCACGCGAATGGCAGGCCGTGGGCCGGGCTGAGAGCAGGTCGCAGACCAGGCCGATTATTATTATTATTATTATTATTTTCAGAAGCATATTTTGTCCAGATTTTGGTCAATTTTTTATATAGCTTTTTCTTTTTTCTATTCAAATTAATCCAACAAAAATTTGTCTAGAAAATAAAAAAGTAAAAGAAATACTTCTGAAAAATAAAAATTTCATGAATTTTTTATTCATGTTTTTCCGCTGCAAATAAATAAAAGTGCTCTTTTAAAAGTAAATAAAACAAAAGTAAAATTAAATTTTATAGAGCATGTTAAAGTGATTATTGAAACAATTATGATCCTATTATTTTTATGACCAACGTTGTTAATAATATGATCATGATTTGTTATTGTTATAAAAGGTGCATTTATTTCTACTTTTGCCCAATGGTGATATAGATTTAATTGCATAAACAGTTGTATGTTTTAATTTTGACCAATGTTGGATTAATGCATGCAATTGTTGTTATGATCTCACTAAATTGTGGTTTCGGGAGGGTACCACTTGATGAGTTGCCTCAAGAATGTTCCAACCCTCAGAGGTGATAACTACACTGAGTGGAGAAAGAAAGTTGACTTGGCTTTTGTCGAGGTGGACTGGGTTGTGGACACTCCACAGCCGGTCAAACTAGCAGAGCCAGTCAGAGGTGCAAAAGAAGATGATGCTGCTTGGGAGAATAAGAAAAAGGATCATGCTCCAGTGGAGATGTTATATTCCATCGAAAACCAAAAGTGGGTCAATGCCAATAAAAAGTGCACGACTTTCATAAAGAACACAATTGAGAACGCTATTGTGGGCTCAATTGCAGAGTGTACTTCCGTAGGGGAGTTTCTTGAAAAGATAAAGAGCCAGTTCACTGGTTCTTCAAAGATATATGCTACCCAGTTGCTAAAGCAGCTGGTGACAGAAAAGTACATAGGCGGTGGACATGGCATAAGAGAGCACATCCTCAGGATGAGCAACATGGCAGCTAAGTTTAAACCCATGAATGAGGATTTGGAGCTCAAGCCTGCACTACTTGTTCACCTGGTCATGGCTTCACTGTCAAAAGAGTTTGACACTTTTGTTGTCAACTACAACATGTCGCCTGGAAAACGAGACATTGAAAATACTATAGCCATGTTGTGCAAGAAGAGGAAAGACTTAAAACCTCATATGGTGGTTCTCTGAATTATGTGAGGGATAATAAGAAAAAGAACTACAATCAATGTGGCAAAGGTTCTCCTTCAAAGCCACATGGAAAAGCTTCCACGCACCATCAGCATCAGCAAAAGTCTTTTCCAGTGGACAAAGGCACATGTCTCCATTGTAAGCAGACTGGGCACTACAAGAAAGATTGCCCTGTTTGGCTGAAGTCAATAATGGCAAAGAGAAGTAACAACATTGTTTACTTTGTAAATGAATCCTTGTATACACAGTTTTCGAAATCTACTTGGTGGATTGACTCGGGTTCAACCATTCATGTTGCAAATTCATTACAGGGATTCCATTCGACGCGGACTATGCAAAGAAGCGAAAGATGCATTGAGGTTGCAAATGGAGTTCAAGCAGAAATTGAAGCTGTCACGACATATCCCTGGAGTTAGCTGATGGATTCACGCTTCTGCTTAGAGATGTTTTATATGTTCCTTCATGTCACAGAAACTTGATTAGTGTTTCCTGTTTGGACAAAGATCATTATGAATGTTATTTTGGACATGGCAAGTGTGCCATATTGTTTAATAATGCTTATGTGGGTGATGCTTTACTTCACAATGAGCTTTATTTATTATCACTGCGCGAAAAAGTGTATTCTGTGTGTAATGTGAATGAGCATGTTTCCCCGTCAAATAAAGAACAAAAGAAAAGAAAGATAACTCACGACTCGTCGGAATTATGCCACTGTCGCTTGGGCCATATTTCGAAGGGGAGAATAGAAAGACTAGTTAAAAATGAAATTCTTCCTCCATTAGGGTTCTCAGACTTAGAACAATGCATAGATTTCATTAAAGGAAAGTATGTAAAACAAATCAAGAAGGGTGCAAACCGTAGCACAGGAACACTAGAAATCATTCACACTGACATTTGTCGAACATTTCCGGTGAAAAGTGTGGATGGCTATGACTCGTTCATAACATTCACAGACGATTACTCCCGATATGGTTACATTTATCCAATGAAAGAAAGATCTTAAGCGTTGGATAAATTTAAGATATTCAAAGGTGAAGTTGAAAATCAACATGATAAAAGAATAAAGATAGTCAGATCTGACCGTGGGGGGGGGGGGGTACTATGGTCGGCTGATACGTCTCCGTCGTATCTACTTTTCCTAACACTTTTACTCTTGTTTTGGACTCTAATTTGCATGATTTGAATGAAACTAACCCGGACTGACGCTGTTTTCAGCAGAACTACCATGGTGTTGTTTTTATGCAGAAATAAAAGTTCTCGGATTGGAACGAAACTTTGCGATGATATTTTATACAATAAAAGAGAATTACTGGAGTCAGGAACCACCGGAGGAGGGCACCTGGGTGGGCACAACCCACCAGGGCGTGCCCAGGTGGGTTGTCCCCACCTGGTAGCCCTGCAGACCCTGAAACCGACGCTATAAAATCCTATTTTTCCAGAAAAAAACCTGGGAGAAAGAATTATCCTGTTCCACGAGACGGAGCTGCTGTCACCTCCTGTTCTTCATCGGGAGGCCAGATCGGGAGTCCGTTTGGGGCTCCGGAGAGGGGGATCTTCGATCTTCGTCATCACCAACCCTTCTCCATCGCCAATTCCATGATGCTCTCCACCAGGAGTGAGTAATTCCTTCGTAGGCATATAATCGAGTTAGTTTTGTTAGGGCTTGATCCCTAGTATCCACTATGTTCTGAGATTGATGTTGCTATGACTTTGCCATGCTTAATGCTTGTCACTTTGGGCCCGGGTGCCATGATTTCAGATCTGAACCGTTTATGTTATCACCATTATATCTATGTTCTAGATCCGATCTTGCAAGCTATAGTCACCTACTACGTGTTATGATCCGGCAACCCCGGAGTGACAATAGTCGGGACACTTCCCGGTGATGACCGTAGTTTGAGGAGTTCATGTATTCATCGTGTGTTAATGCTCTGTTCCGGTTCTCTATTAAAAGGAAGCATTAATATCCCTTAGTTTCCAATAGGACCCCGCTGCCACGGGAGGGTAGGACAAAAGATGTCATGCAAGTTCTTTCCATAAGCACGTATGAATATTTATGGAATACGTGCCTACATTATATTTATGAACTCAAGCTAGTGCCGTATCGCCCTAGGTTATAACTGTCACATGATGAATATCATCCAACAAATTGCCGATCCAATGCCTACGGTTTTCCTACATATTGATCTTGCCAAGTTACTACTGCTATTGTTACTGTTGCACTCGCTACAAAATCACTACTATCACTGTTACCGTTACTATTGCTGTTGCTACTACTATCAAAACTATCATACTACTTTGCTACTGATCACTTTGCTGCAGATAATTAATCTCCAGGTGTGGTTGAATTGACAACTCAACTGCTAATACCTACAAATATTCTTTTGGCTCCCCTTGTGTCGAATCTATAAATTTGGGTTGAATACTCTACCCTCGAAAACTGTTGCGATCCCCTATACTTGTGCTTTATCAAGACCTTTTTCTGGCTCCATTGCCGGGGAGCATAGCTATATTTGTTGAGTCACTTGGGATTATTATCAATTTATCACTATGAAGAATCTGAAGGATGCTAAGACTAAGATTTTCCCTCTAAGACGAGGGGAGGTAAGGAACTGCCATCCAGTTCTTCTTTTGATTCTCCTTCTGTTATAAGTAAAATTGCAACACCACCACATGCTATTAATCCTGATATGTCGCAAGTTATTGATGATGCTACTTCCGCTGTGAATGATGTTTATGATGATGCTAGTACCTTTCTTGATAATAATGTGCGACTAGGTGAATTTCTTGATGAACAAATTGCTAGAACTAAAGCTTTTGAGAATGCTGGAACTGATGAAACTGTTGAAACTGATGAAGAACTTGAAACTAAAAATCTTGAAACACCTATTAGAACTAGTCCTCCTAGATATGAATTGCCTAAGGTACCAGAAGGTTATGTTATGGGTGAGGAGGTAACTAGAGATATTTTTCCTTGTAAGGATAGAGATGATCTAGAGAAATTATTATGCAAGTATAAAGAAAAATCTTTGAATGCTAAAATGAAATGTGATCCTAAGTTTGCTACTTCACCTATCTTTTTTTACGATAAGGATTATGAATTCTCTGTCGACCCAGAGTTGATTACTTTGGTTGAATCTGATCCTTTCCATGGTTATGAAACTGAAACTGTTGTGGCACATCTCACTAAGTTGAATGACATAGCCACCCTTTTTGCTCAAGATGAGAAGATTCACTATTATTATATTCTCAAATTATTTCCGTTCTCATTAAAGGGTGATGCTAAAGCTTGGTACAATACACTTGCTCCTGGTTGTGTGCGTAGTCCCCAGGATATGATTTATTACTTCTCTAAAAAATATTTTTCTGCTCATAAGAAACAAGCTGCCTTACAGGAAATATTTAACTTTGTGCAAATTGAAGAAGAGAGTCTCCCACAAGTTTGGGGGAGGCTTCTCCAATTGCTTAATGCTTTGCATGATCATCTGTTGGGGAACGTAGTAATTTCAAAAATTTCCTACGCACACGCAAGATCATGGTGATGCATAGCAAGGAGAGGGGAGAGTGTGTCCACGTACCCTCGTCGATCGAAAGCGGAAGCGTTAGCACAACGCGGTTGATGTAGTCGTACGTCTTCACGATCCAACCGATCAAGTACCAAACGCACGACACCTCCGAGTTCAGCACACGTTCAGCTCGATGACGTCCCTTGAACTCCGATCCAGCCGAGCTTTGAGGGAGAGTTCCGTCAGCATGACGGAGTGGTGACGATGATGATGTTCTACCGACGCAGGGCTTCGCCTAAGCACCGCTACGATATTATCGAGGTGGATTATGGTGGAGGGGGGCACCGCACACGGCCAAGAGATCAAGAGATCAATTGTTGTGTCTCCAAGGGGTGCCCCCTCCCCGTATATAAAGGAATGGAGGAGGGGGAGGGCCGGCCCTCTCTATGGCGCACCCTAGGAGGAGTCCTACTCCCACCGGGAGTAGGATTCCCCCCCTTCCAAGTAGTAGGAGTAGGAGTCAAGGAAAGGGGAAAGAGAAGAGAAGGAAGGAGGGGGCGCAGCCCCTCCCCCTACTCCAATTCGGACTAGGCCTTGGGGGGCACGCAACCTCTCCTCTCTCTTTCCCCTAAAGCCCAATAAGGCCCATATACTCCGTGGCGAATTCCTGTAACTCTCCGGTACTCCGAAAAATACCCGAATCACTCGGAACCTTTCTGATGTCCGAATATAGTGGTCCAATATATCGATCTTTACGTCTCGACCATTTCGAGACTCCTCGTCATGTCCTCAATCTCATCCGGGACTCTGAACTACCTTCGGTACATCAAATCACATAAACTCATAATATAACCGTCATCGAACTTTAAGCGTGCGGACCCTACGGGTTCGAGAACTATGTAGACATGACCGAGACACGTCTCCGGTCAATAACCAATAGCGGAACCTGGATGCTCATATTGGCTCCCACATATTCTACGAAGATCTTTATCGGTCAGACCGCATAACAACATACGTTGTTCCCTTTGTCATCGGTATGTTACTTGCCCGAGATTCGATCATCGATAACTCAATACCTAGTTCAATCTCGTTATCGGCAAGTCTCTTTACTCGTTCCGTAATACATCATCCCGCAACTAACTCATTAGTTGCAATGCTTGCAAGGCTTATAGTGATGTGCATTACCGAGTGGGCCCAGAGATACCTCTCCAACAATCGGAGTGACAAATCCTAATCTCGAAATACGCCAACCCAACAAGTACCTTCGGAGACACCTGTAGAGCACCTTTATAATAACCCAGTTACGTTGTGACGTTTGGTAGCACACAAAGTGTTCCTCCGGTAAACGGGAGTTGCATAATCTCATAGTCATAGGAACATGTATAAGCCATGAAGAAAGCAATAGCAGAATACTAAACAATCGTGTGCTAAGCTAACGGAATGGGTCAAGTCAATCACATCTTTCTCCTAATGATGTGATCCCGTTAATCAAATGACAACTCATGTCTATGGCTAGGAAACATAACCATCTTTGATCAACGAGCTAGTCAAGTAGAGGCATACTAGTGACACTATGTTTGTCTATGTATTCACACAAGTATTATGTTTCCGGTTAATACAATTCTAGCATGAATAATAAACATTTATCATGATATAATGAAATAAATAATAACTTTATTATTGCCTCTAGGGCATATTTCCTTCAGTCTCCCACTTGCACTAGAGTCAATAATCTAGTTCACATCACCATGTGATTTAATACCAATAGTTCACATCACCATGTGACTAACACCCATAGTTCACATCGTCATGTGACCAACACCCAAAGGGTTTACTAGATTCAATAATCTAGTTCACATCGCTATGTGATTAACACCCAAAGAGTACTAAGGTGTGATCATGTTTTGCTTGTGAGACAAGTTTAGTCAACGGGTCTGCCACATTCAGATCCGTGTGTATTTTGCAAATTTCTATGTCAACAATGCTCTGCACGGAGCTACTCTAGCTAATTGCTCCCACTTTCAATATGTATCCAGATTGAGACTTAGAGTCATCTGGATCAATGTCACAATTTGCATCGACGTAACCCTTTACGACGAACCTTTTTGTCACCTCCATAATCGAGAAACATATCCTTATTCCACTAAGGATAATTTTGACCGCTGTCCAGTGATCTACTCCTAGATCACTATTGTACTCCCTTGCCAAAATCAATGTAGGGTATACAATAGATCTGGTACACAGCATGGCATACTTTATAGAACCTATGGCTGAGGCACAGGGAATGACTTTCATTATCTTTCTATCTTCTGCCGTGGTCGGGCTTTGAGTCTTACTCAATTTCACACCTTGTAACAGAGGCAAGAACTCTTTCTTTGACTGTTCCATTTTGAACTCTTCAAAATCTTGTCAAGGTATGTACTCATTGAAAAACTTATCAAGCGTCTTGATCTATCTCTATTGATCTTGATGCTCAATATGTAAGCAGCTTCACCGAGGTCTTTCTTTGAAAAACTCCTTTCAAACACTCCTTTATGTTTTGCAGAATAATTCTACATTATTTCCGATCAACAATATGTCATTCACATATACTTATCAGAAATGCTGTAGTGCTCCCACTCACTTTCTTGTAAATACAGGCTTCACCGCAAGTCTATATAAAACTATATCCTTTGATCAACTTATCAAAGCGTATATTCCAACTCCGAGATGCTTGCACCAGTCCATAGATGGATCGCTGGAGCTTGCATATTTTGTTACCACCTTTAGGATTGACAAAACCTTCTGGTTGCATCATATACAACTCTTCTTTAATAAATCCATTAAGGAATGCAGTTTTGTTTATCCATTTGCCAGATTTCATAAAATGCGGCAATTGCTAACATGATTCGGACAGACTTAAGCATAGATATGAGTGAGAAACTCTCATCGTAGTCAACACATTGAACTTGTCGAAAACCTTTTGCGACAATTCTAGCTTTGTAGATAGTAACACTACTATCAGCGTCCGTCTTCCTCTTGAAGATCCATTTAATCTCAATGGCTCGCCGATCATTGGGCAAGTCAATCAAAGTCCATACTTTGTTCTCATACATGGATCTCATCTCAGATTTCATGGACTCAAGCCATTTCGCGGAATCTGGGCTCATCATCGCTTCCTCATAGTTCGTAGGTTCGTCATGGTCAAGTAACATGACCTCCAGAACAGGATTACCGTACCACTCTGGTGCGGATCTCACTCTGGTTTACCTACGAGGTTCGGTACTAACTTGAAAGTTACATGATCATCATCATTAGCTTCCTCACTAATTGGTGTAGTAGTCACAGGAACAGATTTCTGTGATGAACTACTTTCCAATAAGGGAGCAGGTACAGTTACCTCATCAAGTTCTACTTTTCCTCCCACTCACTTCTTTCGAGAGAAACTCCTTCTCTAGAAAGGATCCATTCTCAGCAACGAATATCTTGCTTTCGGATCTGTGATAGAAGGTGTACCCAACATTTTCTTTTTGGTATCCTATGAAGACGCACTTCTCCGATTTGGGTTTGAGCTTATCAGGTTGAAACTTTTTCACATAAGCATTGCAAACTCAAACTTTAAGAAACGACAACTTTGGTTTCTTGCCAAACCACAGTTCATATGGTGTCGTCTCAACAGATTTAGATGGTGCCGTTTTAACGTGAATGCAGCTGTTTCTAATGCATAACCCCAAAACGATAGTGACAAATCGGTAAGAAACATCATAGATTGTACTATATTCAATAAAGTACGGTTATGACGTTCGGACACACCATTATGCTGTGGTGTTCCAGGTGGCATGAGTTTGTGAAACTATTCCACATTGTTTTAATTAAAGGCCAAACTCGTAACTCAAGTATTTTATCTCTGCGATCTTATCGTAGAAACTTTTATTTTCTTGTTACGATGATTCTCCACTTCACTCTGAAATTCTTTGAACTTTTCAAATGTTTCAGACTTGTGTTTCATCAAGTAGATATACCCATATCTGCTCAAATCATCTGTGAAGGTCAGAAAATAACGATACTTGCCGCTAGCCTTAACACTCATCGGACCGCATACATCAGTATGTATTATTTCCAATAAGTCAGTTGCTCGCTCCATTGTTCCGGAGAACGGAGTCTTAGTCATCTTGCCCATGAGGCATGGTTCGCAAGCATCAAGTGATTCATAATCAAGTGATTCCAAAAGTCCATCAGCATGGAGTTTCTTCATGCGCTTTACACCAATATGACCTAAATGGCAGTGCCACAAATAAGTTGCACTATCATTATTAACTTTGCATCTTTTGGCTTCAATATTATGAATATGTGTATCACTATGATCGAGATCCAACGAACCATTTTCATTGGGTGTGTAACCATATAAGGTTTTATTCATGTAAATAGAACAACAATTATTCTCTAACTTAAATGAATAACCGTATTGCAATAAACATGATCAAATCATATTCATGCTCAACGCAAACACCAAATAACACTTATTTAGGTTCAACACTAATCCCGAAAGTTATATGGATTGTGCGATGATGATCACATCAATCTTGGAACTACTTCCAACACACATCGTCACTTCATCCTTAACTAGTCTCTGTTCATTTTGCAACTCCTGTTTTAAGTTACTACTCTTAGCAACTAAACCAGTATCAAATACTGAGGGGTTGCTATAAACACTAGTAAAGTACACATCAATAACATGTATATCAAATATACTTTTGTTCACTTTTCCATCCTTCTTATCCGCTAATTTTTTGAGGTAGTTCTGCTTCCAGTGACCAGTCCTTTTGCAGTAGAAGCACTTAGTCTCAGGCTTAGGACCAGACTTGGGCTTCTTCACTTGAGCAGAAACTTGCCTGCCGTTCTTCTTGAAGTTCCCCTTCTTCCCTTTGCCCTTTTCTTAAAACTAGTGGTCTTGTCAACCATCAACACTTGATGTTTTTCTTGATTTCTACCTTCGTCGATTTCAGCATCACGAAGAGCTCGGGAATTACTTTCATCATCCCTTGCATACTATAGTTCATCACGAAGTTCTACTAACTGGGTGATGGTGACTAGAGAATTCTGTCAATCACTATTTTATCTAGAAGATTAACTCCCACTTGATTCAAGCGATTGTAGTACCCAGACAATCTGAGCACATGCTCACTGCTTGAGCTATTCTCCTCCATCTTTTAGCTATAGAACTTGTTGGAGACTTCATATCTCTCAACTCGGGTATTTGCTTGAAATATTAACTTCAACTCCTGGAACATCTCATATGGTCCATGACGTTAACGTCTTTGAAGTCCCGATTCTAAGCTGTTAAGCATGGTGCACTAAACTATCAAGTAGTCATCATATTGAGCTAGCCAAACGTTTATAACGTCTGCATCTGCTCCTGCAATAGGTCTGTCACCTAGCGGTGCATCAAGGACATAATTCTTCTGTGCTGCAATGAGGATAATCCTCAGATCACGGATCCAATCCTCATCTTTGCTACTAACATCTTTCAACATAATTTTTCTCTAGGAACATATCAAAAATAAACACAGGGAAGCAACAACGCGAGCTATTGATCTACAACATAATTTGCAAAATACTATCAGGACTAAGTTCATGATAAATTTAAGTTCAATTAATCATATTATTTAAGAACTCCCACTTAGATTGTGACGCCCCCGATTTGACCGTACACTAATCATGCACGCAAATGTGTACGATCAAGATCAGGGACTCACGGGAAGATATCACAACACAACTCTAAAACATAAATAAGTCATACAAGCATCATAATACAAGCCAGGGGCCTCGAGGGCTCGAATACAAGTGCTCGATCATAGACGAGTCAGCGGAAGCACAACATCTGAGTACAGACATAAGTTAAACAAGTTTGCCTTAAGAAGGTTAGCACAAACTGGGATACAGATCGAACGAGGCGCAGGCCTCCTGCCTGGGATCCTCCTAACTACTCCTGGTCGTCGTCAGCGGGCTGCACGTAGTAGTAGGCACCTACAATGTCGTAGGTGTCGTCGTCGACGGTGGCGTCTGGCTCCTGGACTCCAGCATCTGGTTGCGACAACCAGATAGAAAGGAAAGGGGGAAAAGAGGGAGAGAAGCAACCGTGAGTACTCATCCAAAGTACTCGCAAGCAAGGAGCTACACTACATATGCATGGGTATATGTGTAAAGGGGCATATCAGTGGACTGAACTGCAGAATGCCAGAATAAGAGGGGGATAGCTAGTCCTGTCGAAGACTACGCTTCTGGCCATCTCCATCTTGCAGCATGTAGAAGAGAGTAGATTGAAGTCCTCCAAGTAGCATCGCATAGCATAATCCTACCCGGCGATCCCCTCCTCGTCGCCCTGTTAGAGAGCGATCACCGGGTTGTATCTAGCACTTGGAAGGGTGTATTTTCTTCAGTATCCGGTTCTAGTTGTCATAAGGTCAAGGTACAACTCCGGGTCGTCCTTTTACCGAGGGACACGGCCATTCGAATAGATAAACTTCCCTGCAGGGGTGCACCACATAACCCAACACGCTCGATCCCATTTGGCCGGACACACTTTTCTGGGTCATGCCCGGCCTCGGAAGATCAACACGTCGCAGCCCCACCTAGGCTCAACAGAGAGGTCAACACGCCGGTCTAAATCCTATGCGCGCAGGGGTCTGGGCCCATCGCCCATTTCACACCAGCACTTTGCGAGGGCGGCCGGAAGCAGACCTAGCCTAGTGGCGTTCCAGTCCAATCCGGCGCGTGCCGCTCCGTCGCTGACGTCAAAAAGAGCTTCGGCTGATACCACGACGTCGAGTGCCCATAACTGTTCCCGCGTAGCTGGTTAGTGCGTATAGACCAAATGGCCAGACTCAGATCAAATACCAAGAACTCGTTAAGCGTGTTATGTTGAACTAACCGCGGACGCCGTCCAGGGCCAGGCCCACCTCTCACCTAGGCGGTCTCAACCTGCCCTGTCGCTCCGCCACAAAGATCCACTTGCGGGTACTCCTACGAGCCAACCCGACTTTAGTCACCACAGGTATCATGTATAGAGTATATAAGTATATACCCGTGATCACCGCCCAAGTGATCACGGCCCGATAGTATAGCACAGCAGACGGACAAGAATGTAGGGCCACTGATGGAAAACTAGCATCCTATACTAAGCATGTAGGATTGCAGGTAAAGGTAACAACAGTAGAAACGAGGACAGGCTATGCATCAGGATAGGATAACGGAAAGCAGTAACATGCTACACTACTCTAATGCAAGCAGTATAGAGAAGAATAGGCGATATCTGGTGATCAAGGTGGGGGCTTGCCTGGTTGCTCTGGCAAGTAGGAGGGGTCGTCAACTCCGTAGTCGAACTGGGCAGCAGCAACGTCGGTCTCGTAGTCTACCGGAGAGAAGAGGGGGGGGGGAGAAACAGTAAATACAATGCAAACATAAGCATGACGATGCGTGACATGACAATGAGCGGTGCTAGGTGTGTACTAACGCGGCAGTAGGTGGTACCGGCGAAGGGGGGAACATCCGGGAAAGTATCCCCGATGTTTCGCATTTTCGGACAGACGGACCGGAGGGGGAAAGTTCCATGTTCGCTATGCTAGGAACGTGTGATTGACAAACGGACTACGTATTCGGATTCGTCTCGTCGTTCTGAGCAACTTTCATGTACAAAGTTTTTCCATCCGAGCTACGGTTTATTTTATATTAAATTTTAAAGATTTAAATCATTTTTAGAATTTAATAAATTAATTTAATTCGAAATTTAATTAATGCATCAGCATGACGTCAGCATGACGTCAGCATGACGTCAGCAGTCAACGTTGACCGTTGACCTGGTCAACCTGACAGGTGGGTCCCACCTGTCAGGGGCTGTTAGCTAATTAACTACTGTTTAATTAAATTAACTAATTAATTAGATTAATTTAAACAAGATTAATTAACTTAATTAATTTAATTAATTAATTAAATTTATTTTTATTATTTGTTTTATTTATATTTTTTTAATTCTTTAATTCTTTTTTTTACGTTCTCTGGGCGTGGGGCCCATCTGTCATAGGCCCCAGGGGGTTCGGGCCCAGGGGCAGTGGCTCAGGGGCGCGAGGCCCCACTTGGCAGTGGCCCAGGGGCCACAGGCGGGCGCGGACGCGGCGCGCGCGTGTGGCGCGGGCGACGGGCGGTGGTGCGGGCGGACCCGGCGACGAGCGCCGCAGGCGGGGTCAAGCCCGAGCGGCGACCAGCACGCGGGGGCGGCACGGCGTGGCCCCCAGGTCGAAGCGGCGACGAGGCCGAGGGCGGGGCGCGCAAGCTGCGGCGGTGGTGAGGGCGAACGGAGGGGGGCCGTGGGGCGCGGTGGTGGAGGCGGTGAGCGCGGTGGCGAGCGCCGTGCGGGGCGGAGGAAGTGGCCGAGCGCGGCCACGGCGGGCGCGCCTAGTCGCAGGGGGAGCCGGGGGAGGGGGGTGCGCCGCCCGCTGCGACGGCACCGCGCGGTGAGCAGCGGGACGGTGCGGCGACGAGCGCGGCCGAGCGCGCGCGGGGCGTGGGGACCGCGGCGAGTGCGCGCTGGACAGGGGGGTGCGGGGCAGGCGACGGGCTGCAGCGGCGGGGCCGAGCGAGGGCGGCCGGACGCAGCCAAGGCGGGCGCGTGCGGGCACGCGCTGGCGGGGCGTGGGGAAGAGGAGACAGAGAGGAGGGAGTGGAGGCCGTGGCCTCACCGGGGACGTAGGGTCAGGGCAGCGGGGCTCAGGGTGGTCGACGGCGACGACCGGGCGACGGGGAGGTCTGGCGAGGACGAGCTCCGGGCGGCGACGGACGAGGGCGAGGCGGCGGCGTCGAGCCCAATCCGATCTGGACCGGGGGAGGGAGGGGAGAGTGGGGGAGTGGGTTAGGGTTTGCGGGAGGGGGGAGTGGATAAGGGAGTGGGGGCGGGGTGGGCCGGCCGGCTGGGCCTTTGCCCAGTTGGGCTGGCCAGCTGGGCCACAGATGGCCCAGTGGTGGGGGGGGGGGGTTCTTCCTCCTTTTTTTTATGTTCTGTTTTTCTTTTTTGTAATTTCCTTTCTTTTATTTATTTGCTTTTCTGTTTTATTTCAATTTAAATTATTTAGGCATTTTATAAAAATGTGTTTACTACACCATATTTACTTATGCAAAATATGGCACCTCCCGAACATTTTGTTTTAAATTTTGAAAAACTTTTATTGTTGACACTAATTGAATTTAAATTATGAAACGGTTTTGGATCATCGCACGGTTAACAACAGTAACCGAGGTGACGTGGCATGATTAGCGGGGAATTACTGTAGCTTGATTACCCGGGCGTTACATAGATAGACATCCCTCTAATCCTCTAAGTGATCACGTGATCCATATCAACTAAACCATGTCCGATCATCACGTGAGATGGAGTAGTTTCAACGGTGAACATCACTATGTTGATCATATCTACTATATGATTCACGCTCGACCTTTCGGTCTCCATGTTCCGAGGCCATATCTGCATATGCTAGGCTCGTCAAGTTTAACCTGAGTATTCTGCGTGTGCAAAACTGGCTTGCACCCGTTGTAGATGGACGTAGAGCTTATCACACCCGATCATCACGTGGTGTCTGGGCACGACGAACTTTGGCAACGGTGCATACTCAGGGAGAACACTTTTATCTTAAAATTTAGTGAGAGATCATCTTATCATGCTACCGTCAATCAAAGCAAGATAAGATGCATAAAAGATAAACATTACATGCAATCAATATAAGTGATATGATATGGCCACCATCATCTTGTGCTTGTGATCTCCATCTCTGAAGCACCGTCATGATCACCATCGTCACCGGCGCGACACCTTGATCTCCATCGTAGCATAGTTGTCGTGTCGCCAATCTTATGCTTCTTCGATTATCGCTACCGCTTAGTGATAAAGTAAAGCATTACAGGGCGATTGCATTGCATACAATAAAGCGACAACCATATGGCTCCTGCCAGTTGCCGATAACTCGATTACAAAACATGATCATCTCATACAATAAAATTTAGCATCATGTCTTGACCATATCACATCACAACATGCCCTGCAAAAACAAGTTAGACGTCCTCTACTTTGTTGTTGCAAGTTTTACGTGGCTGCTACTGGGCTTAGCAAGAACCGTTCTCACCTACGCATCAAAACCACAACGATAGTTTGTCAAGTTGGTGCTATTTTAACCTTCGCAAGGACCGGGCGTAGCCACACTCGGTTCAACTAAAGTTGGAGAAACTGACACCCGCCAGCCAACTCTATGCAAAGCACGTCCGAAGAACCAGTCTTGCGTAAGCGTACGCGTAATGTCGGTCCGGGCCGCTTCATCCAACAATACCGCCGAACCAAAGTATGACATGCTGGTAAGCAGTATGACTTATATCGCCCACAACTCACTTGTGTTCTACTCGTCCATATAACATCAACGCATAAAACCTGCCTCGGATGCCACTGTTGGGGAACGTAGTAATTTCAAAAATTTCCTACGCACACGCAAGATCATGGTGATGCATAGCAACGAGAGGGGAGAGTGTGTCCACGTACCCTCGTAGACCGAAAGCGGAAGCGTTAGCACAACGCGGTTGATGTAGTCGTACGTCTTCACGATCCGACCGATCAAGTACCGAACGCATGACACCTCCGAGTTCAGCACACGTTCAGCTCGATGACGTCCCTTGAACTCCGATCCAGCCGAGCTTTGAGGGAGAGTTCCGTCAGCACGACGGCATGGTGACGATGATGATGTTCTACCGACGCAGGGCTTCGCCTAAGCACCGCTACGATATTATCGAGGTGGATTATGGTGGAGGGGGGCACCGCACACGGCCAAGAGATCAAGAGATCAATTGTTGTGTCTCCAAGGGGTGCCCCCCTCCCCGTATATAAAGGAGTGGAGGAGGGGGAGGGCCGGCCCTCTCTATGGCGCGCCCTAGGAGGAGTCCTACTCCCACTGGGAGTAGGATTCCCCCCTTCCAAGTAGTAGGAGTAGGAGTCAAGGAAAGGGGAAAGAGAAGAGAAGGAAGGAGGGGCGCAGCCCCTCCCCCTAGTCCAATTCGGACTAGGCCTTGGGGGGGCGCGCAGCCTCTCCTCTCTCTATCCCCTAAAGCCCAATAAGGCCCATATACTCCCCGGCGAATTCCCATAACTCTCCGGTACTCCAAAAATACCCGAATCACTCAAAACCTTTCCGATGTCCGAATATAGTCGTCCAATATATCGATCTTTACGTCTCGACCATTTCGAGAATCCTCATCATGTCCTCAATCTCATCTGGGACTCCGAACTACCTTCGGTACATCAAATCACATAAACTCATAATATAACCGTCATCGAACTTTAAGCGTGCGGACCCTACGGGTTCGAGAACTATGTAGACATGACCGAGACACGTCTCCGGTCAATAACCAATGGCGGAACCTAGATGCTCACATTGGCTCCCACATATTCTACGAAGATCTTTATCGGTCAGACCGCATAACAACATACGTTATTCCCTTTGTCATCGGTATGTTAATTGCCCGAGATTCGATCGTCGGTATCTCAATACCTAGTTCAATCTCGTTATCGACAAGTCTCTTTACTCGTTCCGTAATACATCATCCCGCAACTAACTCATTAGTTGCAATGCTTGCAAGGCTTATAATGATGTGCATTACCGAGTGGGCCCAGAGATACCTCTCCGACAATCGGAGTGACAAATCCTAATCTCGAAATACGCCAACCCAACAAGTACCTTCGGAGACACCTGTAGAGCACCTTTATAATCACCCAGTTACGTTATGACGTTTGGTAGCACACAAAGTGTTCCTCCAGTAAACGGGAGTTGCATAATCTCATAGTCATAGGAACATGTATAAGTCAAGAAGAAAGCAATAGCAGAATACTAAAGGATCGTGTGCTAAGCTAACGGAATGGGTCAAGTCAATCACATCATTCTCCTAATGATGTGATCCCGTTAATCAAATGACAACTCATGTCTATGGCTAGGAAACATAACCATCTTTGATCAACGAGCTAGTCAAGTAGAGGCATACTAGTGACACTATGTTTGTCTATGTATTCACACAAGTATTATGTTTCTGGTTAATACAATTCTAGCATGAATAATAAACATTTATCATGATATAAGGAAATAAATAATAACTTCATTATTGCCTCTAGGGCATATTTCCTTCGTCATCCTCTTAGGAAAAATGAAATACTTGATATCTTTTATAATGGACTAACTATGGTTCTAGGGATTTCCTAGATAGTTGTGCTGGTTGTGTTTTCAGGGAACGGACTATTGGGCAAGCTAAAGAATTATTGAATAACATATTAAAAAAATATGATGATTGGACTCCTCCTGAACCAACGATTAAACCCACTCCGAAGAAGAGGGTTTTCTTATATCACTCCTGAAGATATGCAAGAGAAAGGTATTAAAGCTGAGGATGTCAAAAATTTACCTCCTATCGACGAAATACATGGCTTGATACACCACCACCAACTAAGGCGGTGGAGTTAAATTCTCTAATGAAATTCAATGATAATGATAATCCTCGCAATATGCACCCTAGCCAATGCCTTTATGAGTTTGAAAATTACATAAGAAAGCAAGATCTCTTCAATGCAAATTTTATGAAATAGTTGAAATACAATTCTGATATGATTGCTCGCTTGAGTGACTTGTTATTTAGAATCTCAAATGATGTTAGAGGTGTGGGAAACCATGCTTCTATGGTTCAAACTCAGTTAGAACTAGTTGCTAAATCTCAAAGAGAGTTGTTAGATGAAATGAACAACAATATAAATGACTTTGCTGTTAGAGTAGCCACTAGAGGAGGTAAGCTGACTCGGGAACCACTTTATCCTGAGGGACACCCAAAAAGAATTGAACAAGACTCTCAAAGGGCTAACACTGATGCATGTAGTCCTTCTAAAAAGAAAAATAAGAAGAAAATGATAGGACTTTGCATGCTTCTAGTGTACTTGAAGTAGAAAAACCTCCTGATAATGATAATGAAGTTTCTATCTCTGATGCTGAAACTCAATCTGGTAATGAACACTCACCTTCTGATAATGAAAAAGATAATGATGAGGTTCATGAAGATACTCAAATAAATAATAAAGAACCATACAATGATGTTGAGATAGAACCAGCAGTTGATCTTGATAACCCACAACCCAAGAATAAAAGATATGATAAAAGAGACTTTGTTGCTAGAAAACATGGTAAGGAAAGAGAACCATGGGTTCAAAAACCTATGCCCTTTCCACCTAAGTCAACTAAAAAGAAAGATGATGAAGAATTTGAACGCTTTGCTGAAATGCTGAGGCCAGTCTTTTTGCGTACTCGCTTGACTGATATCCTAAAAATGCTTCCTTATGCAAAGTACATGAAAGACATCATCACCAACAAAAGAAAAATACTGGAAGCTGAAATCTCCACCATGCTTGCTAATTATACTTTTAAAGATGGAGTACCTAAAAAACTTGGAGATCCGGGAATACCAACTATACCTTGCTCCATCAAAAGAAATTATGTGAAAACTCCTTTATGTGATTTGGGAGCTGGTGTTAGTGTTATGCCTTTCTCTTTATATAAAAGACTTGATTTGAATAAACTCACACCTACTGAAATATCTTTGCAAATGGTTGACAAATCAACTGCCATACCTATCGGTATTTATGAGGATGTGCCTGTTGTTCTTGCTAATGTTACTATTTTGACTGACTTTGCTATACTTGAGATGCCCGAGGACGAAAACATGTCGATTATCCTAGGTAGACCCTTCTTGAATACTGCAGGGGCTGTTATTGATTGCAATAAAAGCAAGGTCACTTTTCATATCAATGGTAATGAGCATACGATACACTTTCCGAAGAAACAATTCCAAGTGAATGGTATTAATGTTATTGAAAAATCTCCGACAATCACTATTGGAAGTTTTCAACTACCTCTACCTACTGTTAAAAAGAAATATGAAATACTTATTGTTGGGCACATTCATATCCCCGTTGAGGTAACATAGTGATTTACGAAAGTTCTTCGGTTTCATGCTAATCGAAAGTGGTTGTTAATAAGACTTGATCAACCTTATTAATGGATCATTTTTGAGGGGTATGAAGTTGATGAATTTAGTGAGCACTACCTTCTGTCCCTACCTTTTGTTTTCTGTTTTTGTTAGTTCAATAAAATAAAATGCCATGTTTTGTCTGTTTTCTGAATTTCCCGTGCAATAAAAAAATGACCCAAAAATAAAAGTTCTCAGAATGCTCTGAATATTTAATAATTTTTGGTGCTAATAACATTAGAGGGAGGTGCACTAGGTGGGCACAACCCACCTGGGCGCGCCAGGACCCCCAGGCGCGCCCTGGTGGGTTGTGGTCCCCACGTGCCCCCCCTCACTTATCCCTTCATCCGACATCACCGCCTACCTCCTGAAAAAAATCACCATTGCTCTCTCTCTCTCTCTCTCTCTCTCTCTCTCTCTCTCGTGTTCTTGCTCTCAAACCCGCGGATTTCAATCTCTTTGCTCGAAGCTCCGTTTCTGAAACTGTTTCAGGGGATTATTGCTTCGTATGTGACTCCTCCGTTCGTCCAATTAGTTTTTGCTTTAGTGGTTTATATTTTGAATAATTAGCTACTCTTGGTGCTGCTGTAGATGAGCTTGCATGTTGAATTCTTAGAATTTTCAGTAGTTTGAATGCTTGCTATGGCATCTATGCATCCCTATGAGTAGTTGCTTTCAATATTGTGAAGTTCTGTTGACAAATTTTTGTCACCCAATTTTTTCCAGAAATTGTACGTGAATATGATGAACCTTTTTGGAAGGAGTTCTTCGAGGAGGAGATCCTAGGAGGCATCTTCTAGTAGCAGCTCCACTCGTCAGTCTTATGTTGAACCAAGTGAAAGTTCCATACGAGATGCTGCCACCAGAACATGCTTATGGCCATGCAATGATTATATGGTGAGTGTGGACATTAAAGAAGAATTTGAGCAATATGTTTACAATGCCAAGCTCGGTCCCTACATTTCAGATAAGTGCAAGCAACACCTCACTCTCACTGAATCATTTGTCAAAGGATTTAAATTCCATCCCTGTGAGTCTAGGGTGTCATTTAAACTGTATGAAAATTCATATACCATATCGTTAGAGAGATTTGCTCACCATTCCAAAATTCCATTCCGGGGTTCGCTTGACGAACCACCAAGATCTGAGTTTGAAACATTCTTGACTAGCCTTTGCTATGGTGAGACTAGGGGAGTGACGCAAGGTAGAATAAAGAGCATCCATTTTCCCGCAATTCAGTACTTTGCATTATTTAATGGAAAATATATTGTAGGGAAACAAGATTGTAGTACACTTTGTTCTCTAGACTTGAGCCTCATACACACCGCTCTCACCGGTGACAAAAGTTATAATCTTGGAGCGATTGTTGCACGCAGGTTGCAACACAATGGTAGTAGTGGTTATTTTTATGGTGGAATTTATGCCACATGCTTAGCAAGAGAGCTGGGTGTTTCACCTTTGCCCTATGACCCTATTTTACCCACGTAGTATTTAGACTTTGATGCTATGAAACGTCATAAGATCCTTAGAGGTGAACCCCATAATTTCACCTATAAATTGTTGTTTAATCAAAGTTCTGCTGTGCACACATATTTGCCTGCACCTGCTCTCTTTGATGTTCACAGTAGGGGAAGATATTTTGTTCCTGAGAGTGAGGCCCGAGCTCACAATGCGGCAGTTGTGGCCGCACGGCAGGCTGAGGCATCCGCACCGAGAGCCTCCGTGAGCTATCACTCCGATCATTATGCGGGCTACTAACTGATTACCAACTTAGGCCAAAAGCCTAAGCTTGGTGGAGTACGTATTTCCACCAACATTACATTCATGTCCACACTTTTTCATTGTATTATCCATCCTAATTTAATTTTCTCGCTTTCTTCTTGTGTGTTTGAAAAACTTTGAGAAAATACAGAAATATTTCCTGCTTCTTTTTGGTTTTTCTTTTCCTAGTTTAAATTTCTGTAGTACTAAAAAGAAAACTCAAAAAGATTTCCTTGTTCTTCTTTTGCTTGTTGGGAGCTTTCCCGTGTAAATAGTTTTTCTCGTTTTTGATTTTCTTTCTTTAAGTTGCTTTCTTTCAGAAAAACCAAAAACTCCAAAAATATTTCATTGTGTTTCTCTGAATTACTTTTTCTTTCTTTTGAGTCATACCGAGGAGAAGACGACGATGAACATGTTGAGTGGCTCTCATATGCATTATTGTTGATCTAACAAAGAGCCCATATTACCTTGTCTTCTCCTTTTGAATAAAATATTTGCAGATTCCAGCTTAGTCTGCAGCACTCTTGCACTATTATTATTTTAATATCGTTCGGTCGTGCAAGTGAAAGGCAATAATGATGATATTAGATGAACTGGTCGTGGCAGAGAGAAATGGGTATGAACTCGACTTGTTCTGTTTTTGTAAATATGTTTAACCTGGTATCTATGATTCAGCCTATTATGATCAAACATGTTTGCAATGACAATTATAGATTATAGTTTCTCATGCCGTGCATAAGTAGCTAGGAGTGGATAATGATTTATCTTGGATGTCAACATTGTGTTAAAATGATTGTGATGTAGTATGATGATATGGTATCCTCCTCTGAATGTTCAAGTGGCTTGACTTGGCACATGTTCATGCATGTAGTTGAATCAAAACCAACATAGCCTCTATGATATTTATGTTCATGGTATTCATATCCTACTCATGCTAGTATCCAATGTTACTTATGCATAATGCATGTTCATGATCGTTGTTGCTCTCTAGCTGGCCGCTTCTCAACCTATTTGCTAGCCTTCATCTGTACTAAGTAGGAACTCTGCTTGTACATCCAAAACCTGAAACCCAAGTTATTCCAGATGAGTCCACCATACCTACCTATATGTGGTATTACCCTGTCGTCCTAAGTAAATTTGCATGTGCCACCTCTAAAAACTTCAAATAAATATCCTTTTTGTGTGCCTGGATTGTTCATAGAGCGACAGGAGGTAGTCAGTATCTTCCATGCTAAGCGTTTTATTCTCAGGTTGATTGTTTATTCACTCGCCATTGCACGAGAAGGGGGCGGTAATAGGGATTCCCAGTCCCAAACTGCAAAAAGAATTGAGCTTACAAATAATCGAACAAAAACTCCTACAGAGTAATGACCTTTACTTTATCGCTTGGGAACCGCCACTAATGTGTTTAGCATGGAAGATATTGATAACTGATGGTCGCGAAGTAAACAAGAAGGGTGCATTTCTCAAAATACCATTAACCTCGGTTTTAAAAACTTGAGCTCTGGCACCTCTACAAATCATTGCTCCCCTCAGCGAAGGAACTATCTATTTACTTTTATGTTGTGTCATCACCTTCTCAAATAAGCGCCAGAACCTGAGAGCACTGCTATCATGCTTATGCATTGTGTGTAGTTAATGTTGGGTGCATCATGACTGGATCTTTCTACCATGAATTACAATATTTAGTCGCTGCTTGAACTTTGGAGGTGCTCTTATGTTTTGCGGTCTCAGAAAGGGCTAGCGAGATGCCACTATTGTCATATTATATCATGGTTTTTTGATAACGTGTTGCTGTTTGAGATATCTTATTATTGCTCGCTAGCTGATTATGTCATTGATATGAGTTAATATAATTCTTACGAGTTATTGTCGACATGGTTAGTTATAATATTGGCTAAAATCCTGGGTGTTGTTTAAGCTTATTTATGCAAACAAGAGCAAAAGAGTCCGTACAAGGTTTTCCTTTTCACTTTCAGTTTATCAACTGAATTGCTTGAGGACAAGCAAAGGTTTAAGCTTGGGGGAGTTGATACGTCTCCGTCGTATCTACTTTTCCTAATGCTTTTCCTCTTGTTTTGGACTCTAATTTGCATGATTTGAATGAAACTAACCCAGACTGACGTTGTTTTCAGCAGAACTACCATGGTGTTGTTTTTGCGCAGAAATAAAAGTTCTCGGATTGGAGCAAAACTTTGCGAGGATTTTTTATACAATAAAAGAGATTTACTGGAGCCAAGAACCACCGAAGGGGGGCACCTGGGTTGTCACAACCCACGAGGGCACGCCACCCCCTCCAGGCGCGCCCAGGTGGGTTGTCCCCACCTGGTGGCCCCGCAGACCCTGAAACCGACGCTATAAAATCTTATTTTTCCAGAAAAAACCAGGGAGAAAGAATTATCCCGTTCCATGAGACGGAGCCGCCGTCACCTCCTGTTCTTCATTGGGAGGCCAGATCTGGAGTCCGTTTGGGGCTCCGGAGAGGGGGATCTTCGATCTTCGTCATCACCAACCTTTCTCCATCGCCAATCCCATGATGCTCTCCACCGGGAGTGAGTAATTCCTTCATAGGCTCGCTGGTCGGTGAGGAGTTGGATGAGATTCATCATGTAATCAAGTTAGTTTTGTTAGGGCTTGATCCCTAGTATCCACTGTGTTCTGAGATTGATGTTGCTATGACTTTGCCATGCTTAATGCTTGTCAATTTGGGCCCGGGTGCCATGATTTCAGATCTGAACCATTTATGTTACCACCATTATTCTATGTTCTAGATACCATCTTGCAAGTTATAGTCACCTACTACATGTTATGATCCGGCAAACCCGGAATGACAATAGTCGGGACACTTCCCGGTGATGACCGTTGTTTGAGGAGTTCATGTATTCATCGTGTGTTAATGCTTTGTTCTGGTTCTCTATTAAAAGGAGGCCTTAATATCCCTTAGTTTCCAATAGGACCCCGCTGCCACGGGAGGGTAGGACAAAAGATGTCATGCAAGTTCTTTCCATAAGCATGTATGACTATTTACGGAATACATGGCTACATTATATTTATGAACTAGAGCTAGTGCCGTATCGCCCTAGGTTATAACTGTCACATGATGAATATCATCCAACAAATTGCCGATCCAATGCCTACGATTTTCCTACATATTGATCTTGCCAAGTTACTACTGCTATTGTTACTGTTGCACTCTCTACAAAATCACTGCTATCACTGTTACCGTTACTATTGCTCTTGCTACTACTATCAAAACTATCATACTACTTTGCTACTGATCACTTTGCTGCAGATAATTAATCTCTAGGTGTGGTTGAATTGACAACTCAGCTACTAATACCTACAAATATTCTTTGGCTCCCCTTGCATCCAATCTATAAATTTTGGTTGAATACTCTACCCTCAAAAACTATTGTGATCCCCTATACTTGTGGGTTATCATCAGGACACTCCATATGGCCAAGTCCCTGGACCTTTTGCAAAGTTCTTACATGAGACTGGCATAGTGGTCCAGTATTCAATGCCGAGCGAGCCTCAGCAAAATGGAGTAGCTGAAAGGCGTAACCGTACACTTATGGATATGGTGTGCGGTATGATGAGTTATTCCACCTTGCCATTGGGATTATGGATGGAGGCACTTAAAACCGCCATTCACATTCTCAATAGAGTACCAAGCAAGTCGGTGCCCAAAACACTGTACGAGCTTTGGACAGGGAGAGTACCCTCTCTACAGCACTTGAAAGTCTAGGGGAGCCCAGCTGAGGCCAAAGTGTTTAATCCATATATTGCATAGTTAGAACCCAAAACAGTCAGTTGCCACTTCATTGGCTATCCTGATAGATCAAAAGGTTTTCGCTTCTACTGTCCAGACAGATACACAAATTTTGTAGAAACAAGACACGCAGTCTTCTTAGAGGACAAAATGATGAGGGGAGCATGGTAGCTCGGAAAATTGACCTAGAAGAGGGTGCATGCACCTAATCCGATGATTCAGGAGCCATTTTTCTCACTATCTATTGTGCCTGCACCGACAATCCCTGAGGTTGCGGTGCAAGCACCTGTTGTAACTCCATCCATGACAACTATGGGAGAAGATCCAGAACCTGTCCGTCAGAAGCCGACTGACCCCGTTGTTGAGCATGAAGGGGAGGTGAAGTAGCCACTTTTAGAAGAGGTGTCAAAAGTGGAGGCCCTTAGAAGGTCTACAAGACCCAAAAAGTCAGCTATTTCTACCGATTATGAAGTCTATAACACAAAAATAGTTCATACGAAAAGATATCCCACCTCATATGAAGAAGCCAAGAGAAGCCCTCACTCACAAAGTGGTTGGAGGCACTGGAAGACGAGATGAAATCGATGAGTTCCCAAAATGTTTGGGACTTAGAGAATATTCCTAAAGGAGCCAAATCAATAGGCTGTAAATGGGTCTACAAAACTAAGTATGACTCTAAAGGGAATGTAGAAAAGTATAAAGCACGACTTGTGGCAAAAGGATTTACACAAAGAGAAGGAATAGATTACAATGAGACATTTTCCCCAGTCTCATGTAAGGATTCCTTCGGAATCATAATGGCCTTAGTTGCACACTTTGATTTAGAGTTATATCAAATGGATGTAAAGACAACATTTCTCAACGGGGATTTAAAAGAAAAAGTTTACATGAAACAACCCAAGGGGTTTATCATGGAAGGCAAGGAAGATATGGGATGCCGCCTAAATAAATCTATTTATGGATTAAGGCAAGCCTCTAGAAAAGTTTTGGATTTAAAGAGAATTTTGAGGACAACTGCATTTATGCAAAGTTTAAAAATGGGAAATATATTTTCCTAATCTTGTATGTGGATGATATCTTGCTTGCTAGCAATGATGTTAGTCTGCTACAAGAAACAAAGTAGTTCTTGTCCTCAAATTTTTATATAATAGATCTTGGTGAAGCATCATATGTTTTGGGCATAGAAATTCACCATGATAGGAAAAATGGAGTTTTAGGACTATCGCAGATGGCATATTTAGAAAAGGTTCTAAAAAAGTATAATATGCATGCGAGTAAAGCCACACCTGCTCCTATAGTCAAGGGCAATAGTTTTGGGAAATTCCAATGTCCCAAGAACCAGTACGAGATCGATCAAATGAAAGCAATACCATACGCTTCGGCTGTTGGAAGTTTACAGTATGCAAAAGTGTGCACTCGCCCTGACTTAGCTTTTATCACCGGGGTACTCGGTAGATATCAAGACAATCCAGGCATAGAGCACTGGAAGATGGTAAAGAAAGCATTGCCTTATGCGTAAGGCATGAAGGACCTCATGCTAATATACAGGAGATCTGAATCTCTAGAGATAAGAGGGTATTCAGACGCAGATTTTGCGGGAGACGGAGATGATGAAAATCCATGTCTGGATACGTGTTCACTCTCGCTGGAGGGGCTATTTCGTGGAGAAGCTCCAAACAGTCAATAGTTGCATCGTCCATGATGTATGCAGAATTTATAGCATGTTATGAGGCCACGGGGCAGGCGATATGGTTAAAGAAATTTATACATGACTTGAAAGTGGTAGATTGTATTGACAAACCACTAAAGATGTACTGTGACAACCAGCCCGCAATATTCTATGCTCACAACAACAAGTCGGGTAATGCTGCCAAAACAACAGAGATAAGGTACTATGTTGTGAAAGATAAAATCCAGGATCACACTCTAAGTCTCGAGCATATAAGGACAAATGATATGCTTGCGGATCCGCTTACGAAAGTCTTACCACCCAATGTGTTTAAGGAACACTTAGCCGGCATGGGTTTAAGGGAAAGCCTATGATTTCTGGATCATGAGAGGCCCAAAAGGAACAGAATTTGTTTCAGAACAGAGAGGTATGTTGTAGTTGTCTGATTCTATCAGCAATTGAGCTGTGATGATGAAACATGTTCTATGTATTGATCTGTGATGAAACGAGGAAAAATTATATGGTTAAAAGTAAAGTTGAGATCAAGGGGGAGAACGTTAGGTTGATCTCCTTCTTGTGTGGGCCCAATGGCCCACCGAATCGTTGATCCACGCCCTGATCGGGGGCGCTCAACCCACCTATGGTTGGTGGGCCCCTGTCATGTGGGCTATACAAAGAGGTGGGGGCCGGGGCACGCACTATGAGGTTCATCGCGCAGCCACCAACCCCACCGACAAAACCTACCGATCTAGGTTAATTAGCCCTGCAGTGACGGGAAGCACCGCCACTGCTGCTGCTCTCTCCACCGCCGCCACTACTTACTCACCGCCGCCACAGCTCCACCATGGCCAATGGCTTGGGCTCCTCGAGCCAAGCAGAAGGTAGACCACCGTCATATCTTTACCCCAGATGATCCAAGGAGTTTAACACTCACCAGCTACTCCTAGGAGCTTATTTCTGTCAGAGCATCCCCAATAGGTCTCCCAAAAGCCCCCTGGTTATCAGGGCTTTCTCAATAATTTTATTTCGGTTTGCAGGTTTAGTAATCCCTCTCTTTGGTTTATATGGCTCAATTCAAAAATCTCACCAACCAAGATAGATGGTGAGTGTTGTAATATTTTTTATAGTTTTCAAAAAAGATTCACTTAATGAGCTCATTTTTCTCAAGAAATTGTGTATGTTTACCGATGTATTAATCACAGTACATGCATGCGTGATCAATAAATGACCAAGAACTTTTACATGCATTGGTGAACTTTCTCTTAATCATTGCTTGCAACGATATAATCCACTTTGAAATCTAAAAATGCGAATGGGAGAAATAAAATCGAGGCTTACAAAATGAGAAATCAATTTTTTTGAGATAGGGCCTACAAACTGGAAGGGAGGGAGTACTTTCTCTGATCCTCAACAATACCTCCCCGAATACCGAACCTTGCATATGTGATGGTTGCGTGAAGGTGGCATGGTGGGCAATGGCGATGACACGCTGACTGACGTGGCAAGTATTGGGAGAATTCCCCTAGATATTGGGAGAGATAGAAAGATTTATTGGGGCTTTTGAAATATTTTTAGGGAAAATGGCAGGGTTTCGGATAAACTATAACCTCATGTCTCCGGAATACACATTTTAGGGAAACGACAAGTTGGTATATGACATTGGTCTCCGACAGCCCAGATCTAACGCACATGAGGAGGATCATATAGAAATAACAAGGACTCCAACTAAGGTTTTTTTGGGTGGACCGAGGGTGTTGAAGTCTGACATGGCCGACCTCCGAATTTTACTAAACATCCCCTTGATTTGGGGCTAGTTTGTGGGATTTCAAACGTCCGGACCGGTTCGAAAAGATTTCGTGAGCCATGTTGGATGACTAAGTGACCAGACCGCTGGACATTTGTGGACATTTTATCACCAAGCGCCTCCCTTCCCTACCTTGCCGTATTGGTCAAATAGTAGGTTGCAAACTATTCCCCTCCCATTCATGTGGCTCAGGTGTTGAGGTTCACCACATTTTTTGCGAATACGCATGAGAGCATATCATTGCATTGATAGGGGAAAGCAAATACATGGCGGTGCCCAACCATGTACACATATTGGCATGGTCAGGGCACCCTATGCGCAGAAGAAAAGGGGGTGCTGAACCCCAAGAGTGCATGATCAAGTTACATGGATAACTAGTCTTAATCCTTTGGCTCCGGTGTTAGCCCAGGAGCAAGCCCCGTCCTTGATCACGTTGATAAGGGTGGATGATGATAGTGTGATCTTCTCAAAGATAACGGCATTGCGATATTGCCAAATAGATCATATAGTGAGAGCGCCGATGGAGGCTAGTGTCGGTTGTTGTTTTCTGCTTGTTTTGGTTTTACGGAAAATACCAAACATAGTCCAAACATGATGAAACTTTTTGAAGATTTTTTCTAAACCAAAAGAGGCCCTAGAAGCTTCGGGGGAGGACTAGAAGACCTACAAGGCATGCCCTGTTGTCTTGTGGGCCCCTCGTGGCTCCGTCTGACTTAACTTCAGCGCTATAAATTTCCAAATATTGGAAAACCCTCAGATGCACCAACAAAACAACTTTTCCACCGCCGCAAGTCTCTGTTCTTCCGCGATCCCATCTGGAGGCCTTCGCCGGTACTCTGCCGGAGGGGGAATTGATCACGGAGGGCTTCTACACAAACCTTGATGCACCTCCGATGATGTGCGAATAGTTCCCACAGGACCTATGGGTCCATAGTGATTAGCTAGATGGCTCTCTCACTCTCTCTCTCTATCTCTCTCTCTCTTTGATCTTCAATACAATGTTCTCTTTGGAGATCAATTCGATGTAATATTTTGCGATGCGTTTGTTGGGATCCAATGAATTGTGAGTTTATGATGATCAGATTGTTCATTGAAAGTAATTGACTCTTTTCTGAACTTTATTATGTGTGATTGTTAAAGCTTTGTATTTCTCTCTGATCTATCCATTTGGTTTGGCCAACTAGATTGATTTATCTTCAGCGGGAGAGGTGCTTTCTAGTAGGTTCAATCTTGCGGTGTCCTCATGTTGGGAATCGTTGCATGGAAAACAAAAAATTTCTACGCCATCATCATCTTGTGCTTTTGATCTCCATCTCCAAAGCAACGTCATGATCTCCATCGTCAACGGCTTGACACCTTGATCTCCATCGTAGCGTCATTGCGTCGAGGTCGTCACACCAACTATTGCTTCTACAACTATCGCTAACGCATAGTGATAAAGTAAAGCAATAACATGGCGCTTGCACTTCATACAATAAAGAGACAACCCTAAGGCTCCTTCCGGTTGTCGATATTACAAAACATGATCATCTCATACATCAACATATATCACATCATATCTTGACCATATCATATCACAACATGCCCTGCAAAAATAAGTTAGACGTCCTCTATTTTGTTGTTGTGAGTTTTACGTGGCTGCTACGGGCTTCTAGCAAGAACCGTTCTTAACTACGCAAAAACCCAATAGTGATCATCAAGTTTGCTGTTTTAACCTTCTTCAAGGACCGGCCGTAGTCAAATTCGATTAAACTAAAGTAGGAGAAACAGGCACCCGCCAGCCACCTTTATGCAAAACTAGTTGCATGTCAGTCGGTGGAACCGGTCTCATGTGCGTGGACATGTAAGGTTGGTCTGGGCCGCTTCATCCCACAATACCGCTGGATCAAAATAAGACGTTGGTGGTAAGCAGTATGACTATCACCGCCCACAACTCCTTGTGTTCTACTCATGCATATCATCAACGCATAGACCTGGCTCATGATGCCACTGTTGGGAATCGTTGCATGGAAAACAAAAAAAAATCTACGCACACGCAATGATCTATCCATGGAGATGCATAGCAACGAGAGGAAGAGTGTGTCTACGTACCCTCGTAGACCGTAAGCGGAAGCGTTTCACAATGCGGTTGATGTAGTCAAACTTCTTCGCGCTTCGACCGATCAAGTACCGAACGCACGACACCTCCGTGTTCTGCACACGTTCAGCCCGATGATGTGCCTCACCTTCTTGATCCAGCAAGACGTCGAGGTAGTAGATGAGTTCTGTCAGCACGACGGCATGGTGACGGTGATGGTGAAGTGATCTCCGCAGGGCTTCGCCTAAGCACTAAGAAAATATGACCGGGGGTGTAAACGGTGGAGGGGGGCGCCGCACACGGCTAGGAAATTGTCTGTTCTGTGCTAGGCGCCCCTCCCACATATATATAGGTGGGAGGGAGGGAGGAGCAGCCAAAGGAGGCGCCCAAGTAGGAGGAATCCTACTTGGGGT
Organism: Triticum aestivum; assembly: GCF_018294505.1. NCBI lineage: Eukaryota > Viridiplantae > Streptophyta > Magnoliopsida > Poales > Poaceae > Triticum > Triticum aestivum. Next base: position 113,792,827 of record NC_057796.1, read on the forward strand.
CCCTCCGAATCTGCGCCCCCTTTCCTTATTTGGACTGTGGAAAAAGGCAGGGGAGGGTGGCACCCCCCTTTCCTTTCTCCCATGAGAGGGAAAGGCAGGAGGGGCTAGCCATCCCCTTTTTCCTTCCCTAGGGCTGGCCAAACAAGGGAGGGGGCGCACCAGCCCCTTGTGGGCTTGTCTGTCGCCTCCATTGGCCAATAAGGCCCATAGCTTGCCCAGGGGTGCCCGGAACCCCTTCTGGTGACCCGATTCCTTCTCGGTACGTCCCGAAACACTTCCGGTGTCCAAATACCATCGTCCTATGTCGGGGAAAATAGACAGGGGTATATATTTTCTCCTGACTTGTGCATGGACAAGCCAAGGCCAAGACAGAGCACAAGAGACCAAGATCTTCGAAGAACCAACATGCAGCTCAAGGGGACCAAGATCAAGCCAGAGAAGCAGATACCATCAGGAGAAAAGCCTCCCCTGCCGGGTAGGCGAGCTCGGCGGGGGCGGGGTAACCCCAGAAGAAAATGACCAAGACATCCCGACAGGGCCTGCCGGGACTCGCGGAGGCAAGCCCACCTCACCTAACTACTAGGCCATGACCCACATCGTCAATCAGTGTGGTGTCAAGCCGCACAGTGATTAACTGGAAGCCATTTGCCACATGGCAGCTTCCTTCTACAAGAGTTGCCTACGAACGACACCCGTCCTGCAACATGTCAAGCGAGCAGGTGTGAAGCTGGAAAAGCAACCCGACAAGGCTTGCTGGGCAAGCGACGATGTGACGTTGAGCGGCGCATTTAATGCACCCTGTCAGCCTGCAGGGTTAGGTACGATATCACTGTTTGCTATCTTTTCAGTGCATAATGACTACTTTGCCATTGTGGTGACCCCTTAACCTATTAAAGGAGGCCCATGGCAACCGTAGGAAGGGTTAGAAAGTTGGACATACACACACCTATACGCGCGTAGCCACTGGTGCCCTGGGACGACCCTGCCGGGCAAGTGTACTAAGCTCCACCACCATTCTTCCACCATCAATCCACCAAAGCAGGAGTAGGGTTTTACGCCTCCCGAACCTGGGTAAAATTGCCTGTGTGATCTCTGCCGTGCTACCCTGCGCTCTTCTGCTCTTTGTGCAACGTGACATCCCCCCTGCCGAACCAGCAAGGGGCCCTTGATCCCTACATGGTCGTGGTTTCCCACGTCATCTTTGGCATGCCAGGTAGGGGGATCACTTGCGCGAACCTGAAAGCGTGAGCAGCGCGCCCTATCCGTAGTAGCCCGCTCGAAGCCTCTGGCATCTGCGGCGCCCATGAAGATACGGAGACTAAGCGGGGCCATCCCAGTGCCACGCTATTCATCTCCACGCCGTGCCGTAGCCACGACTACGACAAAAATCGCCGCTGGTGGCGATATGCTCCTCTCGGCGACCTAGGCGGTATGCCCACTGTTCGGGCACCGTTCGGAAAAAAGGGGACAGGGCGCACGGGTGCAAGGTACCTCTTTCCCGTTTCTTCCCTTCGTCAACAATCGAGCCATTTTGCCCCTGCCCTCGTCAATGTCGATGACTACCGCGCGATACTCGGTCCAGTATTTACCCTATTTCGAGAAATCCTGAGTGAAGCGCTGGTATAAATCTGTTGGTTGATGCCTCGGCAAATGTGCTCTGGCAAGGCCGTCTGCGTTGGCATGGTCCATGCGATAGCTGCCGCCAGGCTATTTAGAAGAAGGAAGGGGAAAGGAAGGAGGATCGGAAGAGCCCGACACCGTACCCCACTGCCCGCAGCCTCACAAGACGTGTGTCAATCCCTGCCAGGAACAAAGGAACTGCCCGATTGGCTTCCACAACAGAGGAGAAAGGAGCTTAAAGCGAAAGCTAAGTCTATGTTATTGCTTCTTGTTGATACATTTTAGATTCTTGCAGTTGTTTATCCCTTAACTTTAGTAAGTGTTCGCATCGTGAAAACCCTCATGTAATGGATCCTTGGCTAGTTTCTTTGATCACACCATCGTCCTGTCCCGAGCCATGCTCGCAGGACGAGAGGCTGCGTCGAGAGCTACCTAGGAAAAACATGCCGGGACGCATCCACGCGAAGATGAATGTTAAGGGCCAGACCCTTACGACAATCGCGGCAATATGATACCGCCAGGCATCCAGAGGAGACATAGGGATTGATCATGCGAACACAATCATATAGAGCTCAAAGGGATAAACACGCATTTAAGATCCAGCCAAGAATACCAGTTCCACGCAAATATAAAAAATATAGTGCCTAAACACGAAGCATATGCCATGTTTTGTTATAGGGTAATGCAGGGGCAACAATAGCCTGTTACTTGGTCTGAGGGCTAGGTGAGGCCGTTTGGACGTGAAGGACCCTGGCAGCCCGGGAAGCAGCTTTCTCCTTGGCAGCTGCGACGTCGGCACCCGCTGGCGGCTTCTTGAATTCATCATCGAGGTCGAGGTCCAGATGGTGGCAGGCAATGTTGCTCAGTAACATGAAGAGGGTGTCATGGGCGAGCTTCCGGGTCTCGGTCGCAAAACACTCAGCCCTCCCCTCCTCATGCACCTTCAACTTCTTCATCAACTCATTAAAGAAGACTCCCAGCTTAGCGCTTGGGACCTCGTGCTTGTTGACCGAGAAAGTTGGGCCATCCATGCCCATCACCACAGCTTGGGCAGCAAGACGCTCAGCGATGTCGATCAGGCTCTTGATCCAGAGGTTGACCTGCTCGGACTGGTTCTTCGGTTTATCCTCTGCATCTTTTCGGAGATGCTTGGCAGTATCCAGATCCTTGGTCAGCAGCTGTTGGCGGGATTCGCTGGACGCTGCCGCGCTCTCCAGGGAGACGATCCTGGCCTTCATGTCAGTAATGGCGCCGTTGGTGGTCTCAAGGCTCTGAGTCTTGGAGGAGAGCTGCGACTGCATGTCAGTCAAGAGGATCTCCGCCTTCCGTGCTTCTTCTTTGAGGGACGTTACCTCCTTGGCGCTCCCGGCAAGATCTTCCGTCAGCTTGGCCACTTGCTGGTCAAGGTCAGTCTTGGCGGCAGATGCGGCGGCCAGGTCGTCGGCAAGTATCTTTAGTTGAGCGGTAGAGTCAGCAGCAAGGACGTCCAGGGCAGCTCCGTGCTTGTCCTCCAGCTCCTTGGTGCATTGATGCATAGGAGCCTCGAGGTTGTCGTCCTTAGCGCGAAGAGTGGCTTCGAGTTTCTCCTCCCGGAGGGAGATCTCTTGCTCTCTGGCATCCAGGGACGCCTTGCAGTCCGTCAGGCGCGCCTCGCAGGCCATGACGTCTTCCCTTGTCATCAGAAGCGTCTCTTGCCGCCTCAGGAGTACCTTGAACTGCTTGTCATGCCACTCGCGCAACTCCAAGCATTTTTCCTTCAGCTTCTGGTCCACCCTGCCGGCGGACTCGCGCCGCTCCTTGAGCGGCCGCCACTTCTGGTTGTGCCGGGCCCGCATCTCCTTCATGCCCATCACCATGGACTCCATGAAGGACAAATCCATTGCGACGGCGGCTGAGTCGTCGTCTTGTCCAGCTCCCTGGTACAGCGGTGCCAGGAGGCATTGAAGCTCTTCATCGAGCTCCGCGCCCGTCGTCGAAGATGGGCCGGGGGCTCCCGTTCCAAGCAGCGACAACACCATGGCCAGCGCGTTTGAGGAGGGCAGCAGAGCCTCTGTAACGATCCCAGAGGAGTGGAGTGGATCCATGGTTTGGAGGGAAACCTTCACCTCAACCACCACCTCCTCTTCCTGGGCATCCTTTGAAGTGTGCTCCACCACCGCCAGGGAACGCTGGACACTCCCGGCGGCAAGGTCCTGTCCCTCAGTGACAGCAATCTCAATGGCCTCGTCTGCAGCAGCCCTTCCTATATCAGCCACCACTTCCAGTAATTCTGGCTCTTCGGCTTGAGGGGCTGTGGGTGAGAAGACCAACGAGCAATGAAGGGACGAGAATTTCAGATGATGGGGAAACCAGGAGGAGTAATCCGGACGAGAAAGGAAAAAGAGCATAAGTGGAGTACCTGGAGAGGTCTGTCGGGCAAGGACCTTAGTTTCCCCGGCAACATCTGTTGCCGGGCCGTATGCTTCATCCCCTGCCGTGGCAGCCACGACGGTTCTCTACACGGTTTCCTCTATGGAGGACTCTATTGGGGGCTCTTCGGCTCGGTCGGCGGAGGAGATATACCCCTCCCGAAGGGGCTCGCCCTGCGTCGTCTCATCACCACCTCCGGCAGAAAGGACTGAGCCTCCGCTTTCGGGTCGAGGGCTGGACTGGGGGCTCGGCACGGGATCCTCCGTGTCGTTCCCCGCTAGGACCGGGTTTATCGCGGTCCTCGGTGACCCAACGCGCCGGAGCCTCTTCCGGGAACAATGGACAAGGGTTTCCATGTCCTCCTCCACTTCCCTGTTGACAACAGCAGAACGAGAGGTTAGTCAACAAGGGTAATCTAGTGCATCGGAGCCATTTACAAAAGAAAAAATCTTCCTTACTCTTCTTCAATGAGCATGGAGTTCAAATTGAACTCCATGGGAGACGAGGGCTCCCTTCCTCTCTTCGGAGGTGTAGGGGAAGAACTCTCCGACAGCCTCGACACCCGGCGTAGCACCGGGGACTCCAGGGGGCGAGCTCTGCAAAGAACTTGAGTTGGAGCGGGGGCTGGAATCAACTTCCACATCCGCTGATTGTTCGGCGGAGGAAGTCTTGACCCGAGCAAGGCGAGGGGACTGGCGGCATGCCACATCAACCTTGGTGACCTTGGTGGAGGTCTTCTTTACCCTCTTGGCGGCGGGCGTTGGATTGGAGGCCGCCGCCGCCGGTTAGCAGCGCGCCTGCGAGGGCGCTGGTCCAAGACCAGCTCGGGGGCTTGAGACCCAGCCGCAAGCCACTCCTCGAGCTCTGCCGCCTCGCCAGTTTCCTCCTCCTCCTGAAGCTTCGTTGCCGCTATGGCTAAGGCGTCGAGCCCGGCAAGGTTGTCCCCGGCAGGCTCTTCCCCGGTAGCCCCTTCCATGGCTTGCGCCTCGCTGCCGCTGTGAGAGGAGCTCTCATCCTCAGCTTTACCCTTGAACTTCTCGGCCTTCGGGGCCCTTGCCATCTCTGCAAGGCGGGCAACCTTGTCCTCCTCGACCATCCTCAAGATATCCGCCACCTCCACAGAGGAGCTGCGCTTGTACATCCGAGTCTCAACCCTGGTGGCCTTCTCCACCAGGGTGCTCGACCACTGGAGCTCTTCATCAAGGGTGGGCAGTGTGACAGCCTGGATTTGCCTTCTCTCTTTTTCCGGACTTTCATTTGCATTTGCTTTGGATTTGGAGTTTTGAATCAATTCAAATGGACTTGAACACTTGGGCCTACCCTTGATTTTCACCCAAGTGACCCATCCATCTCTAATTCACTTTTCCTTCTCTGAAAAACTCCTACAAAAGCCCAAGGAATATTTTTCATCAAAGAAAAATATTCATTTTCTTCCCTGAAAATCACTTCAGAGAAGTGTGCTCCAAAGCAACCCCCATTTTCTTTGCCCACACAAAAATCTGAGAAAATTCCCAATTATTCTTTGAACCCTAGGGCACCTCCGTGAGCAAAAATATTGCATAACTTTTTGGAATATTTTTGCTACAAAAAATCATTTCTGTTCTGGACAGAATGGCCACATTGCACAACAAGTATACTTTTGCTTGATCTTTTGGGGCTGATCTTTTCTGAGCTTGATTACCCTCCTAAGAGATTGCTAAACCCGAAAGCACAGCCTTTAATTCTCACTAAATTTTTCTCAGTGAAGCTCACAAGTTTCTGTCCAGAAACTTGCCAGGAAGAAAGCCACTCCCACAGTTCACCTGTGACCCAGCCAATCGTGCAAAACAACCAAAACCACTAAGGACTAGCTGCCAGGCGTGGTGTTTACGCTTAGCTCAGCCAGATGCCAAAGTTCACACGGTGACCACGAGAGTCCAAGGTGTTTGGCATGCGGCCGACGCGCTCTGCGGTGCGCCAGCATCTCTGTTGCACACGTGCTCGCTGCCCCGACCGCCGCACCTTGCCAAACCGCACCCCCATCTTCGTTTGCACCTCCATAACTCCACCCTGGCGCTCGTCGACGCTGGAGCTCACCGCAGCAAGCACGGGCATGGGACGGCCAAGGCAACAGTGCGCCCGTGCCCCTGTGCTGGTCGCGTACCGCGCTCCTGTGCTCGTCGCAGCTCGTCTACAACCTCCGCGTGATCTCCGGCGTCTTCCCCCTCTCTCACTGACGCCATTTGTTGCCGGGCGACACTCCAGAGAGCTCCGGCGAGCTCTTGATCCCCGCCTCGGCCTCGCCTATATATAGCACCCTGTCGAGCTCGTTTCTCTTCACACTCACCTTCACCACACCTCCACGACCCCATAAGAAGTTGCAGCCCCGCCGGGCAGGCCTCTGGTCGTCGCCCCCGCCCCGAGCTCACCGGCGATTCCCGTCCTCTGCCCCCTCCCTCTCCTGAGCCGCTCGAGCTCCACCAACTTCTCCAGCGTATCCGTGGTGGTTCACTGGTGCGTGCTGGTGCCATTGGAGCTGCTGGACCGGCCCTGCCTCGCCGGAATCGCCAACTCCGACGAGCCCCGCCCGCTGCCGCCGCTGGAGAGCTCCGTCCCGATCCCGTCCGGCCACCCCTAGCCATGCTATGGGTACGGGCAGGTGCGCCTCGATCTCCTTTATAACCCTATCCCTCTAGATCTCATCGCCGGGCACTCCTCGCCAGAGAAAGCGCTGTCGCTGCGCCGCCCGCCTCTGTTTCTTTTCCCCTCCCCCTCCGACCTGACCGCTGGGGCCCGCTGTCAGCCACTCAGGCCGCGGCCGAAGCAGTATGAGTGGTGGCGCCCAGGCGGTTTACGCCTTCGACTTCACCCCCCTCTGGTTTTTCTTTTTAATTCAAATTTAGTTCAAATTTGACCAGAACTTTGACTAGCCATAACTCTTATTCTTCATGTCCAAATGAGTTGATTCTTTTTGCATTCTGTTCTTACTGGAAAATCCTAGCAGCACACCCAAAGTGGGATTTTTCCTTGCTGCCTAGAATTTCTGGTAATTTTGAGAAGTGTTCTTTATATTTTCTTTTTGTCATTTGAATTATTTTCAGAAGGTGAAGCTTGTCTTGAAGGCATCCAGGAGGAGTGTGAAGCTCCTCTGCACTAAGGCAAGCCACAACAACATTATCATGGTGTCTTTGCAATATCCATGATTTTGTACTTGAATATATATGTTATTCAATGCATATAGTATTAATATTAAATAATGCTTGTGTTAATTAGTTTGTCATGGTCAAAATGCTTAGTTAACAGAAGTGAATGCTTGAACTAGTGAGATATAGCTTGAGTAGTTAATCTAGGTAAATTTGTCATGACTATGGTGATATGATTATCGGTCTTATTTTTCCTATATATATGCTAAGATATATTTTACTTGATTAATGTCAACTAAAGTGATGATTATAAATAACAAGTAAGAAAGGACCAGAAATGTTGAAGGTTGAGTTTGTGCAAGTAGAACTTTGAATGAGGTTGATCTGTTATTTCTAAGTGATATGTGATGCATGATATATGGTTGCATAAGCATGGCATATATTGAGTCGAGCATTTTATTTCAAGTTAAACCTGATGATAATTGAACTTGAATATAAGGTTGGTCAGGTCATGGTGCCACTGAATCGGGCTGACGAGTGCAACCACATTTGCCTTTATGGGAAGGCCGTTAGTCGTCCAGTTGTCATGCCTTTTGTCGGTGCCTCCAACAAGGGAATGTTATGGGCAGGCGTTACCCTGGCCGGTAAGCAGACATAACCTTGTGTACCTGTTGTTGTTATGGTATCGTGTCCCCGTTTGGGACTGTTTATTTTCCACGACGGTGGTAGTTTTGCCTTTGGTAGGCTGGGTCACCCAGGACTAAGCCCAGTGGGGAGTTGGTCGGAGTGGCCGTAAAGGTGTCATGGCAATGGGAGAGTTCTGTCGGAATGCCGTTGGTGCACCCGAATGGGAGTGTGAGGCCATGGGTTTCGTGGTGTGGGTAATGTGTGCTACCTCTGCAGAGTGTATTAATCTATCGATAGCCACGCCCATGGATAAGGGCCCAGTTCATAAATAAGTCACACCATGGATCAACTTTTAATAATAAATCTTGCAGACTAAGTAATTTGCATTGCACTGGTTGGATTATGATGAAGTTAGTAAGACTGACTGTTGAGGGATCACTTGTGATCCGAGATTGATCACTGTTGGTTACGAGGTAACCAGTTGAACCAAGTGTGGTTCCGTTCGTGCTTCGTCATGAGCACTGTTCGGTTGCGAGGCAAGCTGTTGGTAAGGGAGTCCGAGTGACCCGATGCACAAGTTTGGTTTCACTGCATGAGTAGCATGATGTTGTTTGCATTTAACTTGATTAAATGTCATGATATTGTTTGCCATTATGGTTCTGTTTGCTGTGAGCTTGCAAGTACATTCAATGTACTGACCTGGCGTGCTATGCCAGTTTTCAGGAAAGTCTAACTAGATCGTAGTGTTGCCGTGTCTAGACCGTGTCCACATCAGTGTCCCTGTGCTATGGAGTCCCGCTACATTGTTGTTCCGCTGCCGTGTAGATGTCGTGCTCGAGGCCCCTTTATGTTCACTAAATAACGTACATATTGTTCAGCCGCACCGAGTATGCCGCTTGGCCTCGCAACTTGATGTAATGTCACACTATGCTTCCACTAGTTTTCAATAAAGCGATGATTTCTGTACCAAGATGTTGTGTGTTGCCAGAAGACATGATCTGTGGGTTGGCAATGCAAGGTAAACCAGTTGCTCTGAGCCGGGGTGCCATAGGCAGTCGCCAATCGCCTGCCACCCCTTGAGCGTTGCAGTCTAGCATCCATTTCAGTATCTGGTCCCGGGCTGATTTGATGTTCAGAGGGACAACATTTGTCGAGAGCTTAACAGCTCGAAGCAGCCAAATAGTTGGTCACACAACCAGGCCTGGCCATAAACTGATAAGTTGTTGGCCAACGCTGGGAGCAACCTCATCCTGTGTGCAGCAGCACCATACAACCAGGCCGGTCTATCTCTCTCCTGCAGCAGCGAAATGCAACGGAGAAGGAAATCCGCCCCACATGCTCAATGGTTATCCCGGCAGCCTTCAAACGGGTAATCCTGTTGATTGCCGGTCGCAACCTATCTTCAGTGAGGCCATGAGCACTCCAGTCCTTGCCGCGCTCCACGCATTCCTCTGTGCTTCGCAGAAATCCGGGGCTTCCTTGTCCTGAATCCAGCACCAATCCCCTCTCCATTCATCCCACCTCTCGCGCTGCTTGTGGGGATGTAACCCCAAAGCTTCCTCGCCACCCGCGATATCCAGCTGATATTCCCAGACCGTTGTCCCTTGTTCTCCACCCGCGGGACAAAGTAATGTCGGAACAGATCGACATTAGCGTTGACTCCGACAAAATTCTCACACAAGTGTGCGAAAATAGCCATGCTCACCATTGCATTCGGCGTGAAATCAAGGAGGTGGAATCCATAGATGGTCATGATTGCCTCGAAGAATTCGGAGAAGGGGTGACAAAGGCCGCAGATAAAGTAAGCGCAGAAGAATCGATACGAATCTAGAGGATCTTACTTCCCCTCCGCCAATACATTGGGCGCTCCGTGCCCTTTTGGGATAGGCCTCCCCCACAGATATCCATACCTCGCTTGGAGGATTGGGCCACTCAAGGTAGACGGGAGGAAGACGACGTCTCCTCTCTGCTTCTTGTTCAGCTCCGCTGCCCTCTTGCTCCCCTCGGCGGCTACTTCCTTCGTCGCGGTCGTCTGCTTTCCTTTCTCTGCGGGTTTCTTCCCCATTTCCGCGGCGGCGATGCGGCTGGAGGAAGGATTCGGCGGGAAGGGCGGCGGCGGACAGGAGAATGGGAGGAAGAACTGTCGTTTGGCTTGCAGAGGAAGAAGATGGGAAAGCGAGGCAAGCGACAGGTGAACCGTGATGCTTCGCTTTTCCCTTTTTTAAGGGGGAAGTGCGGAACAGAGGTGCGATGCTTTAGAAAGTTACCATTTTACCTTAACTGCAACAGTCCCATGACCCCACGACGCACAGTAATTGCGCGAAGTGGACGTTGGATTGACTAGTCGCCAAGGCAAACCGGCACGCGCAACACTCACCTACCACGTGTCTGTGCATTGTTTGGGGCCTAACCCAACGCGCCACGCCAACACGTGTGGCTCAGGCCCGGGGGCTTATGCCGGGGAAAATAAACAGGGGTATATATTTTCCCCTGACTTGTGCATGGACAAGCCAAGGCCAAGACAGAGCACAAGAAACCAAGATCTTCGAAGAACCAACATGCAGCTCAAGGGGACCAAGATCAAGCCAGAGAAGCAGATACCACCAGGAGAAAAGCCTCCCTTGAAGGAAATATGCCCTAGAGGCAATAATAAAGTTATTATTTATTTCCTTATTTCATGATAAATGTTTATTATTCATGCTAGAATTGTATTAACTGGAAACATAATACTTGTGTGAATACATAGACAAACAGAGTGTCACAAGTATGCCTCTACTTGACTAGCTCGTTGATCAAAGATGGTTATGTTTCCTAGCCATAGACATGAGTTGTCATTTGATTAACGGGATCACATCATTAGGAGAATGATGTGATTGACTTGACCCATTCCGTTAGCTTAGCACACGATCGTTTAGTATGTTGCTATTGCTTTCTTCATGACTTATACATGTTCCTATGACTATGAGATTATGCAACTCCCGTTTACCGGAGGAACACTTTGTGTGCTACCAAACGTCGCAACGTAACTGGGTGATTATAAAGGTGCTCTACAGGTGTCTCCGAAGGTACTTGTTGGGTTGGCGTATTTCGAGATTAGGATTTGTCACTCCGATTGTCGGAGAGGTATCTCTGGGCCCACTTGGTAATGCACATCACTTAAAGCTTTGCAAGCATTGCAACTAATGAGTTAGTTGCGGGATGATGTATTATGGAACGAGTAAAGACTTGCCGGTAACGAGATTGAACTAGGTATTGAGATACCGACGATCGAATCTCGGGCAAGTAATATACCGATGACAAAGGGAACAACGTATGTTGTTATGCGGTTTGACCGATAAAGATCTTCGTAGAATATGTGAGAGCCAATATGAGCATCCAGGTTCCGCTATTGGTTATTGACCGGAGACGTGTCTCCGTCATGTCTACATAGTTCTCGAACCCGTAGGGTCCGCACGCTTAAAGTTAGATGACAGTTATATTATGAGTTTATGTGTTTTGATGTACTGAAGGAGTTCGGAGTCCCGGATGAAATCAGGGACATGACGAGGAGTCTCAAAATGGTCGAGACATAAAGATCGATATATTGGACGACTATATTCGGACATTGGAAAGGTTCCGAGTGATTCGGGTATTTTTCGGAGTACCGGAGAGTTACGGGAATTCGTATTGGGCCTTAATGGGCCATACGGGAAAGGAGAGAAAGGCCCCAAAGGGTGGCCGCACCCCTCCCCATGGACTAGTCCGAATTGGACTAGGGAGGGGGGCGCCCCCTTCCTTCCTTCTCCTTCTCCCTTCCCTTCTCCTTCTCCAACAAGGAAAGGAGGAGTCCTACTCCCAGTGGGAGTAGGACTCCCCCCTTGGCGCGCCCTCCTCCTAGGCCGACTGCCTCCCCCCTTGCTCCTTTATATACGGGGGCAGGGGGGCACCCCAAAGACACAACAATTGATCTATTGATCTCTTAGCCGTGTGCGGTGCCCCCCTCCACCATAATCCACCTCGATAATATCGTAGCGGTGCTTAGGCGAAGCCCTGCGTCGGTAGAACATCATCATCGTCACCATGCCATCGTGCTGACGGAACTCTCCCTCAAAGCTCGGCTGGATCGGAGTTCAAGGGACGTCATCGAGCTGAATGTGTGCTGAACTCGGAGGTGCCGTACGTTCGGTACTTGGATCGGTCGGATCGTGAAGACGTACGACTACATCAACCGTGTTGTGCTAACGCTTCCTCTTTCGGTCTACGAGGGTACGTGGACTACACTCTCCCCTCTCGTTGCTATGCATCACCATAATCTTGCATGTGCGTAGAATTTTTTTGAAATTACTACGTTCCCCAATAGTGGCATCCGAGCCTGGTTTTATGCGTATATGTCATATGCACGAGTAGAACACAAGTGAGTTGTGGGCGATATAAGTCATACTGCTTACCGGCATGTCATACTTTGGTTCGGCGGTATTGTTGGATGAAGCGGCCCGGACCAACATTACGCGTACGCTTACGCGAGACTGGTTCTACCGACGTGCTTTGCACATAGGTGGCTGGCGGGTGTCAGTTTATCCAACTTTAGTTGAACCGAGTGTGGCTACGCCCGGTCCTTGCGAAGGTTAAAACAACACCAACTTGACAAACTATCGTTGTGGTTTTGATGCGTAGGTAAGAACGGTTCTTGCTAAGCCCGTAGCAGCCACGTAAAACTTGCAACAACAAAGTAGAGGACGTCTAACTTGTTTTTGCAGGGCATGTTGTGATGTGATATGGTCAAATCATGATGCTAAATTTATTGTATGAGATGATCATGTTTTGTAACCGAGTTATCGGCAACTCGTAGGAGCCATATGGTTGTCGCTTTATTGTATGCAATGCAATCGCCCTGTAATGCTTTACTTTATCACTAAGCGGTAGCGATAGTCGTAGAAGCATAAGATTGGTGAGACGACAACGATGCTACGATGGAGATCAAGGTGTCGCGCTGGTGGCGATGGTGATCATGACGGTGCTTCGGAGATGGAGATCACAAGCACAATATGATGATGGCCATATCATATCACTTATATTGATTGCATGTGATGTTTATCTTTTATGCATCTTATCTTTCTTTGATTGACGGTAGCATTATAAGATGATCCCTCACTAAATTATCAAAGTATAAGTGTTCTCCTTGAGTATGCACCGTCGCGAAAGTTCTTCGTGCTGAGACACCACGTGATGATCGGGTGTGATAGGCTCTAAGTTCAAATACAATGGGTGCAAAACAGTTGCACACGCGGAATACTCAGGTTAAACTTGACGAGCCTAGCAAAGAACAGATATGGCCTCGGAACACGGAGACCGAAAGGTCGAGCGTGAATCATATAGTAGATATGATCAACATAGTGATGTTCACCGTTGAAACTACTCCATCTCACGTGATGATCGGACATGGTTTAGTTGATATGGATCACGTGAGCACTTAGAGGATTAGAGGGATGTCTATCTAAGTGGGAGTTCTTAAATAATATGATTAATTGAACTTTAATTTATCATGAACTTAGTCCTGGTAGTATTAGCATATCTATGTTGTAGATCAATAGCTCGCGATGTTGCTCCCCGTTTAATTTTATATGTTCCTAGAGAAAACTAAGTTGAAAGATGTTAGTAGCAATGATGCGGATTGGATCCGTGATCTGAGGTTTATCCTCATTGCTGCACAGAAGAATTATGTCCTTGATGCACCGCTAGCTGACAGACCTATTGCAGGAGCAGATGCAGACATTATGAACGTTTGGCTAGCTCAATATGATGACTACTTGATAGTTTAGTGCACCATGCTTAATGGCTTAGAATCAGGACTTCGAAGACGTTTTGAACGTCATGGACCATATGAGATGTTCCAGGAGTTGAAGTTAATATTTCAAGCAAATACCCGAGTTGAGAGATATGAAGTCTCCAACAAGTTCTATAGCTAAAAGATGGAGGAGAATAGCTCAAGCAGTGAGCATGTGCTCAGATTGTCTGGGTACTACAATCCCTTGAATCAAGTGGGAGTTAATCTTCCAGATAAAATAGTGATTAACAGAATTCTCTAGTCACCATCACCAAGTTAGTAGAACTTCATGATGAACTATAGCATGCAAGGGATGACGAAAACGATTCCCGAGCTTTTCATGATGATGAAATCAATGAAGGTAGAAATCAAGAAAGAGCATCAAGTGTTGATGATTAACAAGACCACTAGTTTCAAGGAAAGGGCAAAGGGAAAGAAAGGGAACTTCAAAAAGAACGGCAAGCAAGTTGCTGCTCAAGTAAAGAAGCCCAAGTTTGGACCTAAGCCTGAGACTGAGTGCTTCTACTGCAAAAGGACTGGTCACTGGAAGCAGAACTACCCCAAATAATTAGCGGATAAGAAGGATGGCAAAGTGAACAAAAGTATATTTGATATACATGTTATTGATGTGTACTTTACTAGTGTTTATAGCAACCCCTCAGTATTTGATACTGGTTTAGTTGCTAAGAGTAGTAACTTAAAACAGGAGTTGCAAAATGAACAGAGACTAGTTAAGGATGAAGTGACGATGTGTGTTGGAAGTAGTTCCAAGATTGATGTGATCATCATCGCACAATCCATATAACTTTCGGGATTAGTGTTGAACCTAAATAAGTGTTATTTGGTGTTTGCGTTGAGCATGAATATGATTGGATCATGTTTATTGCAAAACGGTTATTCATGTAAGTTAGAGAATAATTATTGTTCTGTTTACATGAATAAAACCTTCTATGGTCATACACACAATGAAAATGGTTTGTTGGATCTCGATCGTGGTGATACACATTTTCATAATATTGAAGCCAAAAGATGCAAAGTTAATAATGATAGTGCAACTTATTTGTGGCACTGTCGTTTAGGTCATATTGGTGTAAAGCGCATGAAGAAACTCCATGCTGATGGACTTTTGGAATCACTTGATTATGAATCACTTGATGCTTCCGAACCATGCCTCATGGGCAAGATGACTAAGACTCCGTTCTCCAGAACAATGGAGCGAGCAACTGACTTATTGGAAATAATACATACTGATGTATGCGGTCCGATGAGTGTTAAGGCTCGCGGCAAGTATCGTTATTTTCTAACCTTCATAGATGATTTGAGCAGATATGGGTATATCTACTTGATGAAACTAAAGTCTGAAACATTTGAAAAGTTCATATAATTTCAGAGTGAAGTAGAAAATCATCGTAACAAGAAAATAAAGTTTCTACGATCTCATCGTGGAGGAGAATATTTGAGTTATGAGTTTGGTCTTCATTTGAATCAATGTGGAATAGTTTCGCAACTCATGCCACCTGGAACACCACAGCGTAATGGTGTGTCCGGACGTCATAACCGTACTTTATTAGATATGGTGCGATCTATGATGTTTCTTACCAATCTACCACTATCGTTTTGGGGTTATGCATCAGAGACAGCTGCATTCACGTTAAAAAAAAGGGCACCATCTAAATCCGTTGAGATGACACCTTATGAACTGTGGTTTGGCAAGAAACCAAAGTTGTCGTTTCTTAAAGTTTGGGGTTGCGATGCTTATAAGAAAAAGTTTCATCCTGATAAGCTCAAACCCAAATCGGAGAAATGTGTCTTCATAGGATACCGAAAGGAGACAGTTGGGTACACCTTCTATCACAGATCCGAAGGCAAGACATTCGTTGCTAAGAATGGATCCTTTCTAGAGAAGGAGTTTCTCTCGAAAGAAGTGAGTGGGAGGAAAGTAGAACTTGATGAGGTAACTATACCTGCTCCCTTATTGGAAAGTAGTTCATCACAGAAATCTATTCCTGTGACTCCTACACCAATTAGTGAGGAAGCTAATGATGATGATCATGTAACTTCAGATCAAGTTACTACCGAACCTCGTAGGTAAACCAGAGTGAGATCCACACCAGAGTGGTACGGTAATCCTGTTCTGGAGGTCATGTTACTTGACCATGACGAACCTACGAACTATGAGGAAGCGATGATGAGCCCAAATTCCGCGAAATGGCTTGAGGTCATGAAATCTGAGATGAGATCCATGTATGAGAACAAAGTATGGACTTTGATTGACTTTCCCAATGATCGGCGAGCCATTGAGATTAAATGGATCTTCAAGAGGAAGACGGACGCTGATACTAGTGTTACTATCTACAAAGCTAGAATTGTCGCAAAAAGGTTTTTGACAAGTTCAAGGTGTTGACTACGATGAGAGTTTCTCCCTCGTATCTATGCTTAAGTCTGTCCGAATCATGTTAGCAATTGCCGCATTTTATGAAATCTGGCAAATGGATAAACAAAACTGCATTCCTGAATGGATTTATTAAAGAAGAGTTGTATATGATGCAACCAGAAGGTTTTGTCAATCCTAAAGGTGCTAACAAAATATGCAAGCTCCAGCGATCCATCTATGGACTGGTGCAAGCATCTCGGAGTTGGAATATACGCTTTGATAAGTTGATCAAAGGATATAGTTTTATACAGACTTGCGGTCAAGCCTATATTTACAAGAAAGTGAGTGGGAGCACTACAGCATTTCTGATAAGTATATGTGAATGACATATTGTTGATTGGAAATAATGTAGAATTATTCTGTAAAGCATAAAGGAGTGTTTGAAAGGAGTTTTTCAAAGAAAGACCTCGGTGAAGCTGCTTACATATTGAGCATCAAGATCTATTGAGATAGATCAAAACGCTTGATAAGTTTTTTCAATGAGTACATACCTTGACAAGATTTTGAAGTAGTTCAAAATGGAACAGTCAAAGAAAGAGTTCTTGCCTGTGTTACAAGGTGTGAAATTGAGTAAGACTCAAAGCCCGACCATGGCAGAAGATAGAAAGAGAATGAAAGTCATTCCCTATGCCTCAGGCATAGGTTCTATAAAGTATGCCATGCTATGTGCTAGATCTATTGTATACCCTACACTGATTTTGGCAAGGGAGTACAATAGTGATCTAGGAGTAGATCACTGGACAGCGGTCAAAATTATCCTTAGTGGAATAAGGATATGCTTCTCGATTATGGAGGTGACAAAAGGTTCGTCGTAAAAGGGTTACATCGATACAAGTTTTGGCACTGATCTAGATGACTCTAAGTCTTATCTGGATACATATTGAAAGTGGGAGCAATTAGCTAAAGTAGCTCCGTGCAGAGCATTGTAGACATAGAAATTTGCAAAATACATACGGATCTGAATATGGCAGACCCGTTGACTAAACTTCTCTCACAAGCAAAACATGATCACACCTTAGTACTCTTTGGGTGTTAATCACATAGCGATGTGAACTAGATTATTGACTCTAGTAAACCCTTTGGGTGTTGGTCACATGACGATGTAAACTATGGGTGTTAATCACATGGTGATGTGAACTATTGATGTTAAATCACATGGCGATGTGATCTAGATTATTGACTCTAGTGCAAGTGGGACACTGAAGGAAATATGCCCTAGAGGCAATAATAAAGTTATTATTTATTTACTTATTTCATGATAAATGTTTATTATTCATGCTAGAGTTGTATTAACCGGAAACATAATACTTGTGTGAATACATAGACAAAAAGAGTGTCACTAGTATGCCTCTACTTGACTAGCTCATTGATCAAAGATGGTTATGTTTCCTAGCCATAGACATGAGTTGTCATTTGATTAACGGGATCACATCATTAGGAGAATGATGTGATTGACTTGACCCATTCCGTTAGCTTAGCACACGATCGTTTAGTATGTTGCTATTGCTTTCTTCATGACTTATACATGTTCCTATGACTATGAGATTATGCAACTCCCGTTTACAGGAGGAACACTTTGTGTGCTACCAAACGTCACAACGTAACTGGGTGATTATAAAGGTGCTCTACAGGTGTCTCCGAAGGTACTTGTTGGGTTGGTGTATTTCGAGATTAGGATTTGTCACTTCGATTGTCGGAGAGGTATCTCTGGGCCCACTTGGTAATGCACATCACTTAAGGCCTCGCAAGCATTGCAACTAATGAGTTAGTTGCGGGATTGAAAGATCGTGGATGTCGCCTAGAGGGGGGGTGAATAGGCGCTTTAAAATAATTATGGTTTAGGCTTGAACAAATGCGGAATAAACCTAGCGGTTAATTTGACAAGCACAAAACCTACAACAACTAGGCTCACCTATGTGCACCAACAACTTATGCTAAGCAAGATAAACAACTAAGTGATAGCAAGATATATGACAAGAAACAATATGGCTATCACGAAGTAAAGTGCATAAGTAAAGGGTTTGGGTAAGAGATAACCGAGACACGCGGAGACGACGATGTATCCCGAAGTTCACACCCTTGCGAATGCTAATCTCCGTTTGGAGCGGTGTGGAGGCACAATGCTCCCCAAGAAGCCACTAGGGCCACCGTAATCTCCTCACGCCCTCGCACAATGCAAGATGTCGTGATTCCACTAAGGGACCCTTGAGGGCGGTCACCGAACCCGTACAAATGGCAACCCTTGGGGGCGGTCACCGAACCCGTACACTTTGGCAACCCTTGGGGGCGGTCACCGGAACCCGTCAAATTGCTCGGGGCAATCTCCACAACCTAATTGGAGACCCCGACGCTTGCCCGGAGCTTTACACCACAATGATTGAGCTCCGAGCACCACCAACCGTCTAGGGCGCCCAAGCACCCAAGAGGAACAAGCTCAAGGGCACCAAGCACCCAAGAGTAATAAGCTTCTCAACTTGTAACTTCCACGTATCACCGTGGAGAACTCAAACCGATGCACCAAATGCAATGGCAAGGGCACACGGAGTGCCCAAGTCCTTCTCTCTCAAATCCCACCGAAGCAACTAATGCTAGGGAGGAAAATGAGAGGAAGAACAAGAAGGAGAACACCAAGAACTCCAAGATCTAGATCCAAGGGGTTCCCTTCACAAAGAGGAGAAAGTGATTGGTGGAAATGTGGATCTAGATCTCCTCTCTCTTTTCCCTCAAAAACTAGCAAGAATCCATGGAGGGATTGAGAGTTAGCAAGCTCGAAGAAGATCAACAATGGGGGAAGAACACGAGCTCCACGGATGATGTTCATTGGGGAAGAAGACCTCCTTATATAGTGGGGGGAACAATCCAACCGTTACCCTCACTTCAGCCCCGCAGAGAGCGGTACTACCACTTGGCCAGCGGTACTACCGCTTGCCCCTATAAGCGGTACTACCGCTCCCCCTCGCGGTACTGCCGCTGGGCCCAGAGCGGTACTACCGCGATGGCAGGGCGGTACTACCGCAAACGAGCGGTACTACGGCCCCCACTGCCGCGGCTAGTACCGTAAAACCCGACACGAAAAAGACCCCTCGAATCGAGGCGGTACTAGCACGAGACCGCAGCGGTACTACGGCTGGGGGCTACCAGCGGTACTACCGCTCAGGAGCGGTACTACCGCTCTAGAGCGGTACTACCGCTTGTAGCACCCAAGCGGTACTACCGCTCCGTCCCGCGGTACTACCGCTAGGAAACCAAAACTGCCATAACTTCTGCATATGAGCTCCGAATTGAGCAAACTCAAGCTTGTTGGATAGAGGAAGACGAGTAGCATCAAACGAGTAGCATCAACCGAGTAGCATCAAGCTTACTGTGGTTATAGTAAGAAGAGGCAGGGGAGGTATGCCAACAAATAGAGGAGTGAAACCTCCAACCGAGAAGAACCGGCATAACCTCCAACATCGAAAACATCATAGAAGATGTGAGTGAACTCCGTTTTCGATGAACTCGAGCTTGTCATCAAGATGACCATAAGCTTCAAAACTCACAAAGAGAAGAACCAAACAAGAACCAATAAAGATGATGCAAGGATGCAATGGTTTGAGCTCTCTATGAACGATACGATCAAGCTACTCATCGAGAGCCCCCCTTGATAGTACGACAATCGATCCTATAACCCGGTCTCCCAACTACCATCATGAGACCGGTAAAATAGAAAACCTATCAAGAGTAAACCTTTGCCTTGCACATGGTCCACTTGAGCTAGATGATGACGATCTTGACTCCCTCAAGATGGACCACCTTTCTTGATTGCGTTGGCTCGATGAAGACTAGTTGATTGCTCTTCCATGCTCCACTATGGGTGAGCCACTCTTCCGCACATCTTCACAAGTCCATTGTCACCACAATGGATGGCAAGCTTCAAGCATTTGATCTCTTCATGATGCTTCACTTGAACTTGCACACCGCAACATCTTCACAAGTCCATTGTCACCACAATGGACGGCAAGCTTCAAGCATTTGATCTCTTCATGATGCTTCACTTGAACTTGCACACCGCAACATCTTCACAAGTCCATTGTCACCACAATGGACGGCAAGCTTCAAGCATTTGATCTCTTCATGATGCTTCACTTGAACTTGCACACCGCAACCTAACCCCACAAAGAACTCTCACGAAGATCATGGGTTAGTACACAAAGCGTAGTTGACAATGCTTACCATACCATGGGATCGCTTGATCCCTCTCGGTACATCTTCTACGCTTTGTGAGTTGATCAAGTTGATTCACTCTTGACTTCGTCTTGATCAACCATGAATCTTTTCAACTCTCTTCATTTGGATGATGTCTTGAAGGTAAACATGAATGATCACAACAATCTTATTCTTCAAGACATGCTTGCAATAAGCTCAACTCTCACATGACCAATCTTTGGATAATTCCTTAATAACACCTTGGTCACCACATAAACTCCTTGAAACCAACACATGGACTTCAAGAAATGCCTATGGAAAAATCCTTCAAATATAACTCAAGGCAACCATTAGTCCATAGAGATTGTCATCAATTACCAAAACCAAACATGGGGGCACCGCATGTTCTTTCAGAGATGATGTATTACATAACGAGTAAAGAGACTTGCCGGTAACGAGATTGAACTAGGTATTGAGATATCGACGATCTAATCTCGGACAAGTAACATACCGATGACAAAGGGAACAACGTATGTTGTTATGCGGTTTGACCGATAAAGATCTTCGTAGAATATGTGGGAGCCAATATGAGCATCCAGGTTCCGCTATTGGTTATTGACCGGAGACGTGTCTCGGTCATGTCTACATAGTTCTCGAACCTGTAGGGTCCGCACGCTTAAAGTTAGATGACGGTTATATTATGAGTTTATGTGTTTTGATGTACCGAAGGAGTTCGGAGTTCCGGATGAAATCAGGGACCTGATGAGGAGTCTCAAAATGGTCGAGACGTAAAGATCGATATATTGGACGACTATATTCCGACATCGGAAAGGTTCCGAGTGATTCGGGTATTTTTCGGAGTACTGGAGAGTTAGGGGAATTTGTATTGGGCCTTAATGGGCCATACGGGAAAGGAGAGAAAGGCCCCAAAGGGTGGCCGCACCCCTCCCCATGGACTAGTCCGAATTGGACTAGGGAGGAGGGGCGCCCCCTTCCTTCCTTCTCCTTCTCCCTTCCCTTCTCCTACTCCAACAAGGAAAGGAGGAGTCCTACTCCCGGTGGGAGTAGGACTCCCCCCTTGGCGCGCCCTCCTCCTAGGCCGGCCACCTCCCCCCTTGCTCCTTTATATACGGGGGCAGGGGGCACCCCAAAGACACAACAATTGATCTATTGATCTCTTAGCCGTGTGCGGTGCCCCCCTCCACCATAATCCACCTCGATAATATTGTAGCGGTGCTTAGGCGAAGCCCTGCGTCGGTAGAACATCATCATCGTCACCACGCCGTCGTGCTGACAGAACTCTCCCTCAAAGCTCGGCTAGATCGGAGTTCGAGGGACGTCATCGAGCTGAACGTGTGCTAAACTCGGAGGTGCCGTACGTTCGGTACTTGGATCGGTCGGATCGTGAAGACGTACGACTACATCAACCGCGTTGTGCTAACGCTTCCTCTTTCGGTCTACGAGGGTACGTGGACTACACTCTCCCCTCTCGTTGCTATGCATCACCATGATCTTGCGTGTGCGTAGAATTTTTTTGAAATTACTACGTTCCCCAACATCCCTTGCCGGGCAGGTGAGCTCGGCGAGGGTGGGGTCACGCCCAGAAGAAAATGACCAAGACGTCTTGGCAGGGCCTGCCGGGACTCGCGGAGGCAAGCCCACCTCACCCAACTACTCGGCCATGGCCCGCATCATCAATCAGTGCGATGTCAAGCCGTAGAGTGATTAAGTGGCAGCCATTCGCCACATGGCAGCTTCCTTCTACAAGAGATGCCTACGAACGACACCCGTCCTGCAACGTGTCAAGCGAGCAGGTGTGAAACTGGCAAAGCAGCCTGGCAAGCAACGATGTGACGTTGAGCGGCACATTTAATGCACCATGTGAACCTGCAGGGTTAGGTACGATAGCGCTGTTTGCTATCTTATCAGTGCATAATGACTATTTTGCCATTGTGGTGACCCCTTAACCTATAAAAGGAGCCCCATGGCAACCGTAGAAAGGGTTAGAAAGTTGGACACACACACACCTATACGCGTGTAGCCACTGGTGCCCTGGGATGACCCTGCCGGGCAAGTGTACTATGCTCTACCACCATTCTTCCACCATTAATCCACCAAAGTAGGAGTAGGGTTTTACGCCTCATGGCGGCCCGAACCTAGGTAAAATTGCCTGTGTGATCTATGTCACGCTGCCACGCGCGCTTCTGCTCTTTGTGCAACGTGACATCCCCCCCCCCCGCCGAACCAGCAAGGGGCCCTTGGTCCCATAGGTGGCCGTGGTTTCCCACGACATCCTATATATCAATCTGTACCTCTCGACCATTTCGAGAATCCTCGTCATGTCCATGATCACATCCGGGACTCCGAACAACTTTCAGTCACCATAACATATAACTCATATAACACTACATCGTCAACGAACGTTAAGCGTGCGGACCCTACGGGTTCGAGAACTTCCGGTCAATAACCAATAGCGGAACCTGGCTGCTCATATTGGCTCCTACATATTCTACGAAGATCTTTATCGGTCGAAACGTTATGACAACATACGTAATTCCCTTTGTCCATCGGTATGTTACTGTCCCGAGATTCGATCGTCGATATCTTCATACCTAGTTCAATCTCGTTACTGGCAAGTCTCCTTACTCATTTTGTAATACATCACCTTGTGACTAACTCCTTAGTCATTTGCTTGCAAGCTTATGATGTGTATTACCGAGAGGGCCCAGAGATACCTCTCCGATACTCGGTGATAGAGGCGAGGGTGTCCCGATCTTTCGATGAGATGATAACTATCGATTTGGTGGAGCCGACTTTGACGATCCGACTACAAACGTGCACGACGTTGCGCCTTAGCAATCGCTAAACCAATCTCCTGAGGTTACTGACGATGCTGGAAGCACGATCAGCCTGACCACGAAGGTCTATTCCCGCACGCAATCGAAGAACAAGCAAGAATATGATAATGCAATCTGAATATTGCGAATATATATGAAGTATTGATGATGGTGGGGATCCGGAAGCGGTCTTGGTCTGGTCGTTGGACACAAACGAAGTACACGAAGTTGCAATGGCTAACTTTTAACTAAACAAATCCCAAGCAAAAAGCTACTAGATGGACATACTTATATAGGAGCAAGGGGTGGAGGCCAAGGAGGTGGGAGGATGTCCCAAGGCAGCCTAAAACCAACCCTAGGTCGTACAAGGCTCATGGGCCCAAGTGGAGGTGATGCAACACCTTTGGACTTGTTGTTTGACTCGGATTCTGCTGCAGCGTCAGATTGTTTCGTCCATATCTCAACGCTCCAGACGAATTTAAAGGTGAATCCAATTGAGTTGGAAAGAGGACGAAATCTACTTTCCAACAAAAAAAGAATCACCCAATTCGGAGTCCGTATGAAAAAGTTGTTGGTGTTTTGAGTCAGGTATATCTGTGCAGTCCGAATCTGAATCCAGAACGTGAGAGACTTGGACTTTATCTTCTCTTGGCCCAAAAGTGACATGAGAGGACTTTTTGAACAGAACCTAAACTTCTCCTTTTGCCTTATCTTCATATGTGGATTGTACAAATGTCCCATACACCTGCAATTAGACAAAACACAAAAGTGTGTGAAGTATTTTTGTTCTGGATAACATAAATAGATTATTGAATAGTTTGCACTAGAAATCACCTGACAAATATGCATGTATGCAATATTTTTGGTCGTATCCAAGGTAGTCATGTCCTCATCACTCGGAGTGACAAATCCTAATCTCGATCTATGCCAACTCAACAAACACCTTCGGAGATACCTGTAGAGCATCTTTATGATCAGCCGGTTATGTTGTGACGTTTGATAGCACACAAGGTATTCCTCCGGTATCTGGGGGTTGCATAATCTCATAGTCGAAGGAATATGTATTTGACATGAAGAAAGCAGTAGCGATAAACTGAACGACCATTATGCTAAGCTAACAGATGGTTCTTGTCCATCACATCATTCTTCTAATGATGTGATCCCGTTATCAAATGATAACACGTGTTTATGGTTAGGAAACCTTAACCATCTTTGATCAACAAGCTAGTCTAGTGAGGCTCACTAGGGACACGGTATTTGTTTATGTATCCACACATGTATTTAAGTTTCCGGTCAATACAATTCTAGCATGAATAATAAACCTTTATCATGATTTAGGAAATATAATAATAACCATTTTATTATTGCCTCTAGGGCATATTTCCATCACCTCACTCTATGACAGGAGGGGTAGCGAGACATGTATTTTTATTGTTGCTACTATGGGTAAAACCACAGGGTTTAATCAAATTGCTTGGTTTTATTCTCTCTACATTATGTCATCATACTTCATGCTTTACTATGTTTGTCATGAACTTAACACCTAGAGAGGCAAGCATAGAAGCGCTCTCGAAGTGGAGTAATAGTAGTTGGCGTCAGTAATTTTAACGGTCTACTTGTCACAGACGTAATGCCTATGTACTGATCATGCCATGAATAACATCATAACTATGCGCTTTTCTATCAATTGTCCAAGTAATTTGTGTACCCACCGTATGTTATGTTCTTGAGAGATGGC
This sequence comes from Triticum aestivum, assembly GCF_018294505.1. Taxonomy (NCBI): domain Eukaryota; kingdom Viridiplantae; phylum Streptophyta; class Magnoliopsida; order Poales; family Poaceae; genus Triticum; species Triticum aestivum. The sequence goes on from NC_057796.1 coordinate 113,817,602, forward strand.
TCTAGTGAAGACTATGGCCCCGGGGTCTATTTAAATTATATTAATAAAACCCTTAATACCTTGCTGCAATTTATTTACTTTTATTTCACTTTGCAATTTATATATCTCCTACTATCAAATTTGATCCTTGCAATTAAAGAGTACAAGGGGATTGACAACCATCTTGCCCGCGTTGGGTGCAAGTATTTGCTCTTGTGTGTGTAAGTACTGCTAAAGGTCGTTTGCGTGGATCTCCTATTGGTTCGATAACCTTGGTTCTCTACTAAGGGAAATACTATCCGGTACTATATTGCTTCTCCCTTCCTCTTTGGGGAAAACCCAATGCAGCTCACAAGTAGCAGTAGCAATATCGAAGCGAATATCTCAGATTTAATGAAATATTTCAGTTTAAATCAGGTTAGAGGAGTATAAAAATAATACTCATCAGTGCGAGGGGAACCCACACACAAGATCGGTGCAAGAGAGGTGGGCCTAGCCCCTGGTGCGACTTGTGAAGATGCCAGCACAGGGCCGAGCGCGAGGGAGGCAACTGACAAAGATGTCTGCCCCAATGCAGATGGGGCCGAGGTGCCAGGTGGGGATGAGGACACGACTCCTAACTGCCCCCCGGTCTGAGATCACAAACTGACAATTCATCGGATCCCAACAAACACACCGCAATCCCCACGCAAAAAAATGAACACACCGCAAAAAAGAGTTACATCAAATAGATCTCCAAGAACATCGAGGAGAACATAGTATTGAGTATCAAAAAAAGAGAAGAAGCATCTAGCTACTAGCTTCGGACCCGTAGGTCTGTGGTAAACTACTCACGCATCATCGAAGGGGCAACAAGGATGATGAAGAACCCCTCCGTGATCGTTGCCCCCTGCGGCTGAGTGCCGGAAAAGGTTTCTAGATCGGATCTCGTGGTTCTGGAACTTGCGGCGGCAGAAATTCTATTTCCTTGACTCCCCTAGGGTTTTGGGTATTTTTGAGTATTTATAGAGGTGGAAGTTGGTGGAGAAGCTTCCCGTGGGCTCCACTACCCACCAGGGCGCTAGGGGCCTCTGGCGCGCCCTGGTGCCTAGTGGGCCCCACGAGCCTCCTGCCATGTGCTCCTTTGGCTCCCTGGGTGTCTTCTCGGCAGAAAAAAAATCTCCAAAAAGTTTCGTGGCATTTTGACTTCATTTGGTATTGATATTCTGCAAAGTAAAAAAGAAAGCAAAAAACAACAACTGGCACTAGGCACTATGTCAATAGGTTAGTCCCAAAAAATGATATAAAGTTGCTAGCAAATGAATATAAAACGTCCAAGATTGATCATATAACAACATGGAACAATAAAAAATTATAGATATGTTGGAGACGTATTAACACTGACTATAATTTATTAGTCTTTTGTCGAGAGAAGGGCACTTGCAGTTCTGTCACTAGGCATCCAACTGCAAGTGTCACCCCGACTACAATTGCATGCCCACACACTCGATTGCAACTAACATTTATTTTTGTAAGTGGGCGATGGGAGAGGGAGGGGGAGTTGCATGCGTGATACCAGACTTGCAATTGCAAGCGTCACCCTCAACTACAATTGGCCTTGTGTTTTTGTCGGAGATGGGGGGAGGGGCAACTGCATGCCAGATAGTAGTCTTGCAATTGCAAGTGTCGTCCTCAGCTGGAACTGCTTGCCTACACACCCGACTGCAATTACATGCCACACACACAACTACAACCGGCATTTTTTATTTGTTAGTAGGTGGCGGGAGAGGAGGGTGGAGTTTCATGTCCGATACTAGCACTAGTAGAAAACAGGGCTTTGGTCCAGGCCAGATAAGAGCATTACTCCCGGTTATCTTACGAACCGGAACCAATGGGTGCATCTGTCCCAGTTCGTGAGGCCAGGGCGCTGGTCGGGCCTCGGGGGCTGATACGTCTCCGTCGTATCTATAATTTTTGATTGTTCCATGCCAATATTATACAACTTTCATATACTTCTGGCAACTTTTTATACTATTTTAAGGACTAACATATTGATCCAGTGCCTAGTGCCAGTTCCTGTTTGTTGCATGTTTTTTGTTTCGCAGAAAATCCATATCAAACGGAGTCCAAACGGGATAAAAAATGACGAGGATTTTTTTTGGAATATATGTTATTTTTGGGAAGAAGAATCAACGTGAGACGATGCCCGAGGGGGCCACGAGGCAGGGGGTGCGCCCCTGACCCTCGTGGCCACCCCGTAAGGCGGTTGGTGCCCTACTTTCACCGCAAGAAAGCCAATATCCGGATAAAAATCGTGTCCAAATTTCAGCCCAATCGGAGTTACGGATCTCCGGGAATATAAGAAACGGTGAAAGGGCAGAATCAGGGAACGTAGAAACAGAGAGAGACAGAGAGATAGATCCAATCTCGGAGGGGCTCTCTCCCCTCCCATGCCATGGAAGCGAAGGACCAGAGGGGAAACCCTTCTCCCATCTAGGGAGAAGGTTAAGGAAGAAGAAGAAGAAGAAGAAGAAGAAGAAGGGGGGCTCTCTCCCCCTCTCTCCCGGTGGCGCCGGAACGCCGCCGGGGCCATCATCGTGTGACAGCGATCTACACCAACACCTCCGTCATCTTCACCAACATCTTCATCACCTTCCCCCATCTATCTACAGCGGTCCACTCTCCCGCAACCCGATGTACCTTCTACTTGAACATGGTGCTTTATGCTTCATATTATTATCCAATGATGTGTTGCCATCCTATGATGTCTGAGTAGATTTTCGTTGTCTTATCGGTAATTGGTGAATTGCTATGATTGGTTTAATTTGCTTGTGGTTATGTTGCTATCCTTTGGTGCCCATCATATGAGCACGCGCGTGGATCACACCATAGGGTTAGTTGTATGTTGATAGGAATATGTATTGGAGGGCAAGAGTGACAGAAGCTTCAACCTAGCATAGAAATTGATGCATACGGGATTGAAGGGGGACCAATATATCTTAATGCTATGGTTGGGTTTTACCTTAATGAACGTTAGTAGTTGCGGATGCTTGCTAGTAGTTCCAATCATAAGTGCATAGAATTCCAAGTCAGGGATGACATGCTAGCAGTGGCCTCTCCCACATAAAACTTGCTATCGGTCTAGTAAAGTAGTCAATTGCTTAGGGACAATTTCACAACTCCTACCACCACTTTTCCACACTCGCTATACTAACTTTATTGTGTCTTTATCTAAACAGCCCCTAGATTTTATTTACGTGCTCTTTATTATCTTGCAAACCTATCCACCAACACCTACAAAGTGCTTCTAGTTTCATACTTGTTCTAGGTAAAGCGAACGTTAAGCGTGTGCAGAGTTGTATTGGTGGTCGATAGAACTTGAGGGAACATTTGTTCTACCTTTAGCTCCTCGTTGGGTTCGACACTCTTACTTATCGAAAGAGGCTACAATTGATCCCCTATACTTGTGGGTTATCAGGGGCCATAGGTCCCGGTTTGTCTGACCCCTTTGGTTCCGGTTCCAGACATGAACCGGGACCAAAGTGCCTCACTCCTAGCGCAGCCCTAGTCCCGGTTGGTAGCTGGAACCGGGACTAAAGAGCAGGCTTCTGTCCCGGTTCTAGCCACCAACCGGACTAAAGAGATGCATATTATATATATGCTCGCCCTGGCCGCTCACTCCTCTATTTTTGGGCCTACCGGCGTGTGGGAGGTGTGTGCTGCTCTGCTCTCACCTCCTATGCACATCAGGTTCCGACAGAGAGAAGGACGAGCTGACAGAGGCCCTCGGGAATCCTGAACACCCTGGACGAACACGAGGCACATCAGGCTCCATTTCGTGGGTTTATGGGTTTCCCGACAGCGGTGGTTATAGAAGCCGAGAGAGAAATAAGAAAGAGGAAGCAAGCGAAATGCAGAAGATTAGTGCAAGATTAGCGAAACTAGAGGAACTTGAGAGCCAACGAGCTACCGGCCAACCATCTCAGCGGAACGAAGATCCTTCATTCGACACTGCCCCCGAAGCTACCCCACCATCTCGGCGAAGAAGCAGCATGGCTTCCACGGAGCTCGTTCAGCCTGATTTCATGGATCCTCGCTACCCCGTGGATAGTATCACGGAGAATGAACATTGTGTGCTAATGGCGAAATGCCATAACCTGACCTTGAATGTGGCGGTCGGCTCTGTCTTACCTCCTCAAGATGAGGGAACTTTCCATTGCCGTCCGATTCCACATGGCTTTTTTATTGTCGGGGTGGATGAAATAATGGAGGGATTCGAGGGGCTGAAGCTTGAGTACCCTACAGGTGAAGGGAAGATTCTTCTGGAAAATGCCTTAAGGAGTACCTATCTATGGAGAAAGGATAACATCAAGCTTCCAAACTGGACGCCACCTTAGCAGACTCAGCCAGAGGAGGCCCCTCAGCAGACTCCTCACAGTCTAGCTCAGCCGTCTCAGCTGCATGAGTCGTCTCCGGTGCGTGAGCTGTCTCCGCCGCCTCAGCCGCCGTCTCCGGCGGAGGAGGCCCCTCGGCAGAGTCCTCTTCTGCCTCAGCTATCTCCGGCGTGTCAGCGGACTCCACCTCCTCCGGCGCGTCAGCGGAATCCGCCGCCTCAGCAATGGCGGAAGAGAGCCGTCGCCGCTCCGGCGGCTAGCAGTACAACAGGCGGGAAGAAATTCAAAAGCCGGTCCAAGCCTCAAGGCTCCTCCAAAGTTACCATATGAGAGGATTGAGGAGGAAACCAAGGACATCGTGGATGCCGAAGTGAGGGCCCATTTTAACGAAAACGTCCACCTCCGAAGGAAACAATAGATCTGATGAAAGCGAAGCGCACTCTGGATGCCCTTAAGCGACCACCACCGCCTCCACCGCAATCATACTATGATCTCTGTATTGGAAAGACATATGATGAAGCGCGGCGGTCGGGAAGTACTACCACTACTACAAGACTAAGTGGGAAAAAAGTTCCCCAGCTCGGCGAACAGGAGAAGCAATCGTGCCCCCGCTCAAGGTGTCTAGTGATATCTCTAATCATCCGGGGCTAGCGCCCGGTACCACTCTTGGTAATTACGTGGGCGATCATGTACAGTTTGAAATGGCTGAGGTAGTAGAGGTCTATAGATACGAGCACGGGAAGCCTCTAGTCAAACATGATCAGCTCCCGCATCTACCATCGATGATGCGAAGATTGCATATGACTGGTACTTGGAAACCTGTAGGAAGTCTGGGACGGACTGTATGATGCTAGGAATTAAAGACGGGCACGACTTCATTGGAGTCGACCTGATGCATGTTGAATTTGTGGAATTATTTTAGTTATTCAATCAACAGGCCCTCGACAAACAACTCATGACTTGCTACTGTCTGTAAGTATTATTTCTGTAATTAAGTCTCTAGCTCGGCTCGTTTATTGCATGTATATATAATTATCTTCACTATATTATGCAGATTGAAGATCGTCAAATGCAAAAGAGGACAAATCTATGACATTGGGTTCATTAGCCCAAATACCGTAAATGAATGGGCGGTCAAAACAGAGCCAAAGATACCGAGGATAAATTGCTAAAAGTGTTCCTTCGACATCAAAACAAAAGGGAAATACTCTTTCCTTTCAACTTCCAGTGAGTGTTACTGTCTTGTGCATATTCGGTTTCGCTAACTTGAGGTTAAGTGTAATTGATGAGTTATGTGTGCGCATGTTCCACTTTATTCTGCTATCCATTAAGCTTGACAGGGCATTAGTAACTATCTTAGACTCGAGACGTAAAGAGCAAAAGGAGTGGGCGGACATGAGTGAAATGCTCCAGATGTAACTTCAATCATTATCGCACCATATCGGCAACTTTCATTCATTTCCTGATATCAAGTAATCATTTTCTTTGCCGGGCAGGGTTTGGAAAAAGTTCACTGGAATGGTCCCGGGTCTGAAGAAGGAGCTACGATTTACACAACCTAAAGTAAGTACTACTAGCTAGTTCCGTGCATCTCTCATTGATTCTAGTTTCATAAATACCATTATCATGCTTGATTATTAGTTTGATTGAACTCTATTCTCGTAAAGTGCTTGTGGCAGGCACCCCGGACTGATTTATGTGGATACTACGTTTGCGAGTTCATTCGCAACTCGACCCTTGAGCAGGGCATAACTTCAAAACAATTAGAAGTACGTAAACAATATTCACAATTCTTTTTTATTACCATCAATTGTGTTGAGTTTCATTCATATATATGTATTGACCCTCTTCTTTAAATTAGATCTAGCAGATGCGGGATGAACTCCTACCACATGATCGAATACGAGCAATTCAAGAGGAATTGGCGGGATTCTTTCTTGACCACAGAGAATACCATATGGAATTGCAAATGGATCTTAGGTAGATGATGTTAGGTATTGTAAGACATGTTATATTGTATGTATGTAGTAGCGTCGGATAGATATACGAAAACTTGTTGTTCGACCAAGCACGGAGAAAGAGAGGTCACTTCTCTCTATATATGTTCATGACAATCTTGTGTAATTAATGGTTACTTCATTTTCTTACTAGCTAGCATCGAGTTCTATCTATATGTAGTAGCTAACGTCGACCAAGCACGGAGAAAGAGAGGTCAATTCTCTCTAGTAGCTAGCTAACACAATATGAAACCCCTAAACCCTCCAAAACCCCTAAACCCCCCTTTAAAAAAACAAAAAACCCAGCGCCTGGGAGCTGCTGACGCGTGGCTGCCTTTTAGTCCCGGACGGTGTTACTAACCGGGACTAAAGGTCCTCTTGCTTGGGCGCCCCACAACGGCCACGTGGAGCTCCTTTAGTCCCGTGTCGTAAGCCAACCGGGACTAAAAGTAATGGGCATTAGTCCCGATCATTTTGTCCCGGTTGCAGAACCGGGACTAAAGGCCCTCTGGAACCGGGACTAATGCCTTGTTTTCTACTAGTGTAGGCTTGCAACTGCAAGTCTCGCCCTCGACTGGAACTGCATGTCCCCTATCGACTACAACTGGCCTTGTGTTTTTGTCAGAGAGGGGGTGAGTTGTATGTCCGACAATACGCTAGCAACTACAAGTGTCGCCCTCGCAACCGCAAGTGTCGCCCTCAACTGCAATTGCATGCCTACACACCCGACTGCAACTGAATTATTTTGTTTTGTAAGTGAGCGGTAGGAGAGGGGATGGGAGGTGCATGCATGGTACTAGGCTTGCAACTGCAAGTGTCGCCCTCGAATGCAACAACATGTCCCCTATAAACTGCAACTAGCCTTATGTTTTTTAGGAGAGGGGGTGAATTGCATGTCCGACAATAGACTTGCAACTACAAGTGTCACTCTCAAATGCAACAGCATGTCCCCTATCGAATTCAACAAGCCTTGTGTTTTTGTCGAAGAGGGGGTGAATTGCATGTCCGACAATAGACTTGCAACTACAAGTGCCGCCCTTGAATGCAACACCATGTCCCCTACCGACTGCAACTAGCCTTGTGTTTTTGTCGGAGAAGGGGGGTTGCATGTCCAACAATAGACTTGCAACTACAAGTGTCGCTCTCGACTACAATTGCATGTCTGGCAGTAGGCTTGCAACTTCAACTGTTGCCCTCGATTGCAACTGCATGGCTACACACCCAGTTGCAATTGACCTTTTTTGTAAGTGAGCGGCAGGAGAGGAGGGGAGTTGCATGTCCAACAATAGGCTTTCAACTACAAGTTTTGCCCTCGACTGCAACTGCATGCCTACACACTCTACTGCTACTAGCTTTTTTTGTAAGGGAGTGACAGGGAGGGGGAATTGCATGTCCGATACTAGGCTTGCAACTGCAAGTGTCGCCCTTGACTGCAACTGTATGCCTACACACCCAATGCAACTGGCATTTTTGTTTTTTAAGTGGGCGTCAGGAGAGGGGGTAGTTGTGTGTCCGACACTAGGCTTTGCAACTGCAAGTGTCGCCACCTAATGCAACTACATGTCCATAGACCGCTACTACAACTAACCTTTGTTTTTATAAGAGTGGCGGGAGAGGTGGGTAGGGGTGCAGTTGTGTGTCCAATACCAGGCATGCAACTGTAAGTGGCGCCCCCGAATGCAACTATGTGTCTTCCTCCCGACCGCAAATGGTGTTGTGTTTTGTTAGAGGATGACGGGAGAGGTGGGTGGGGTAGTTGCATGTCCCGGGGGTGGGGTACTTTCTTTTTTCTTTTTTTTTCTACTGTTGTGTTTTAAATTTTTAATCTTTTTGATTTGTTAAGAAAAATAACGCAACCAACGTCGGATGCACACATTTGCATGCCCTCCATTTGTATGCAACTTAATATATTTTTTGAAAAATAGTGCCACCCTATTTTCGTTTGTCTTGTTTCCATTTTGTTTCTTTGTTACATTAAAGATTGATTTTTGTCCTAATATATAAAATGTTTTCTTGAAAGAAGTTATAAAAATGAAAAATAGAAAGAGAAACAAGATGATGTACGAAGAGAAAGACTGAACGATGAGCTACATTGGCGATAGAAAAATGTTTTTTACTTACTTCTCTTGTTGCACACTTTTTTCCGGTGCCAAGAAAAAACAAAGACAAAGAAACAAACAGCCCAGCCTAAACAAACAAACAACAGAAAAATGAAAAAGGCCCTTAAGAATAAAACCCAGCAGCTATCGACTAAACAAACGAGTTAATCTGCCTTAGGTGACATCAGTGGATCAGCCGCCGATTGCAACTTCGTGGAGTCTAAGTCGATTGAGACCTAGACAGACCTAGAAAAACGACTATTCAACGTTTTCCTATAAACCGATTCAGCGTATCCATAGTTTGAAGCCCCCCTGTGCTCGACGAGACTTCCTCGAGACCTCATCGTTGCCATCCTCATCTCCACCGACCACCGTGATCAGATTATACGTCTCTCTGCCAGGTCAAGCACGTTCATACCATCGTTGTTGGTTGCCGCTCATCGTCTAAGCTACAACACTCTAGCCGGCTACCATGGGAGCGCTCGCGACGGAGCCAGGAGGCGGTGGCGGAGGGAGCTCACCGGACAGGGTTTCTCCTACAATTGAGGGGTTGGGCAGTTAGCTAGGTCAAATAGATGGTGTGTTGGGACGAACCCGGATAGCTCTCTCTCTCTCTCTCTCTCTCATATTCACTCAGACGAAGGTGGAAGGAGCACACTAGTTTTTCCGGCGCACAAACGCCTCACCGCACGAACAGTGTCACGCCACCCGAACGACACTTTCTTTACCTTTCGAGCACAAACTCAACGCGGTGGCACATACCACACAGGATCATACATGGAAGACTACATGCCCTGAGGACTAACTCCGGCTACCCCTCCTCATGATGAACGCACACACGCACCTGGAGACTACATCTTTCGAGAGGCTCCTCTCTTGGTACCAGACCCTTTACATATCTTAAGTAGCAGGTCGTGCACACACATATGCCGGCCACTATGGCAATGGGCCGGGTTTGGATCGGGTTGGACAATACCAAATTCATGTCCATATCCATGAAGACAGCCTTTGCCCGTCCATGAAAAAATCCACGTGTGAAAATTTGTGTCCATGTCCAAACTCGGTGGTTATCCATTAATTGGGCCCTCTCAGGACATATAAGTAAGATAACACAATGTTAACATAAGCTCTTCCATTCTGTACCTCGTGTCAGGTTAGGCTTCACTTATGGTAAGCATTAACTGTAAATCAACATCCACTAACAACCTAATATCATTCAGTATTTTTCTAAAAGATGAGAATGACGAGTCATTTCACGAGGCGATAAAAATAAGGGAAGGAGCGCTGGAGTATGTTACAGTGGGGATTGAATTTCAACTAATAATAGTTACAGAGCGATTGTGCAATTTGTTTTGCAAGTTTTAGATAACAAAGTGTAAAATTGCAGTGGAACATGTGACTGTGGGGTAGGGATAGTAGATTTTTGTCCATTAAGTCATACTATTGGGTCGTGTTTGGGTATACCCACGGGTGCAAGATTATATCCCTGCCCTACACACGAGTAATCGGGTCGGGTTTGGATGCCGCCCATGGGCACAAAAACATATCCAAACCCTATCCATTTGGATCGGATATCCATGGGTATCCATGTCCATAGGTAAAATTGTCATCCTTACCAGCCACACCGGTCCACGTATCGCACGAACTAACGGGACCTCCTATGTGACGCTCTCTGCGTCAAGTCGTCGCTGTTTCGCATAGGGGGGACTTCGACTGGGCCGGCCCATGAAGACAGCGACAGCAACAAAAATCGAACGTGCACTGTAGCTAAAAAAAATTATACGCATCGGCGGGGATTCAAACACGCGATGCACTGCTATAGAGCATGAGTTCTTGCCAACTGAGCTAGCGGTTGTAACTGATCAACTAGCTAGCATCAAACCTGAAGAACAAACAAGCTGCGCAAATCTGAATTAGTTTAGGAATTTCGGAAGCAATATTCTTAAAAAAAACTGAATGTTGTGTGAAACGCAAAAACTTACCAAATTTGTGAACAAATTTTAAAAAGCTATACTTTTTTGAAAATCTTGAATAGTTTTTTGGAACCAGAACAGTTTTACAAATTTCAAAATAAAATTTGGAAAGGTGAACATATTTTGGAATTCCTGAACAAAATTTCCAAACACGATTTTTTAAAAACTTGTGAACAGTTTTTAAAACTGGACATTTTTGAAACTTCTGAAAAAAATGAAAACATGAACAATTTTCGAAAAAATATGAAAAAATTTTAAAAAAATATTCCGAATAAATTTTGTAAACACAAGAACATTTTTTGAAATGCCCGAACAATTTTTGAAAAATGCAAAAAAATTGAATTTTAAACAATTTTTTGAACACGAACATTTTTTAAAATTTGGAACTTTTTTAGAAACATGAACAAATTTTGGACTGTCTGAACAATTTTCGAAAGAAAAAAAAAGGAAAACAGAAAAAAAAGAAACAGAAAAACAGAGAAAGGAAAAAGAAAAAAAAAACGAAAAAACCCCAAGAAGAAACAGGAAAAACGGTCAAAAAAGAAAAAACGGTTCAAGGACCTTCTAGAGGGTTCCCAAAACCTGATGGGTAGCTCTGGTTTAATGGGCCGGCCCATTGCTAGCGATGCGGGGTGTTGGCTGTGCGTTCTGTCGCATTTTGACGCAATGAGCGACGCATAGGATTTTCCCGAACTAACCACTAACCCCTAATTGCATGCACGTATGGCCCGGACACCGCAACCGGCCACTAACTCACGGCCGGCTAGATACAAGCACAAATCCTGTACTTTGCATGGCCTTTCCAACAGCCACATGACTCGGCCGCAATAGCACGCAGGTACAGCCGCACAAACAGCTAGTCCACACGCTCGAGCAATAGACTCAGCGTGATCTCCTTGCATGCCGCTACTGTTGGTTGCCTGCTCCGCGAGACGACTCAGCTTCACGACTGGTCGATCAAGATTAGTGCTAACATGGTGCACACAGGAGGACTTTACGAAAGAGCCGCCATGGTGTCCGTGGTGGAGGCATGAAGCTACTCGCCGAGGTTGGAGGTGAAGGCCGGGAAACGGCAAAAATGGCGGTGGAAGGATGTCCGTGGTGAAGGTGTGGAGCTACTCGCCGGGGTTGGAAGAGCGGCGACGCTTGTGGCCAAGCGGAGCAGCCATGCACGGTAGGTGCTCGACACGGTGTGTGAAGAATGGGGGTGAGGGGAGGAAGGGGAGCTGCATGGCGGGCAACAGCAAAGCAGCAGGCAGGGCAGCGCTCCGCATGCTGGGCGCTGGGTGCAGCTCCTGTTGTGCGAATGCCCGTGCCGTTCATGGCTTGCTGTGAGAGAAAAGCATGGTCGAAGGGACGTCCAAACAAAGAATTTCTTAAACGTCATTTATCATTTTCTTATCCAATGAAGATTTTCCATATACTTATTCCTAACTGAACTGTTAGCAAAAGTGGCTTTACTAAAAAAGTCTCTCTAAAATGTGTTTAACTAAGGGCATGTACAACGCCGGCGCTAATGACAGGCGCTAGGATTCACTCCCTGGCCGTTATGGTCTAATCCTGGTTGATCCCAGGATTATTGCTAGCGTCGATGCCAGGGCTGCCATCGGGCGCTTCGTTCTTTTTTTCTTTCCTCTGAGCTGTTTAACGAGCGCTGCCCCTTTTCTTCTACGAGAAACCCATTGCATTAGCGCTCGACCAGGCGCCCATGCGTTGAGGAGACAGACTCCTACAGCGACGCCACTTCTTTAATTAATTCTTTTTATTGCCTAAGCGTTCAAATAAACGCTCTTGCATTGTAGATGCCCTAAAACTAGAAGCCGCACACAAGATTGATCTTACTTGCATGCATCCATCGTAACCGCAACAAAACGTACACTTTGACCATGCACTTTCCCGCGATTCCGGTGCATGCGTTACCCATCCCACCCACACCTAGTTAGCCGGGCGGGGAGAGAATGACCATCTGGCGCCTCGCGCCTGCCATTATTTTTACCGGCCCCTCACCTTCCTATTTAGCCATCTAGAATCATCTCATAGGTATCTTCTTCTATATAAACCCTCCCAGGATCCCATCTATATATAGCACTTGTGGGCTCTCAGTACTTGGATTTACGGCGATGGCGAGGGATAACGGCGACGGGCTGGCGGCGATTGCCGGGCGGATCGGCGTGCTCGGGTCCGTCGCGCTGAACATCGTGGCGCTAGCAATCTACCTCCGTGGCCGCGCCGCCGCCGAGAAGCAGGCCAGCAAGAAGGTGAAGAAGGCGGCGGCTGTGGCGCCGTCGTCCGGCAAGCCGCCCGTCGCGTGTGACTCGGTCATCAACTTGGACCAGTATGAATTTCATCTCATATCCATCGATCGTCTCTTGGTTTTTCGCAGCTGCAATAATTAATCCTCCGGTGGAACGTCCACGCGTACATATACGTGACGTGATCCATGCATGTCCACGTGGTACTTTACGTGACGTGTGATACATGCATGTCTACCTGATACTTTACGTCGCCAAAAGATACGTTTACAGTTAGTTAGTTAGGTATAGGTACGTTTCCCCTCTCCTTTCTTTTTGACAAAAGATGCGTTTTCCTCTAACACTACTAATCCATCTATATATATATATAGATATTTTTTATATACCAATAAAAAGACGAAAAGGGGCATAATCAAATAATCTTGGTCATCAAATCAGATCAACCCAAACGGTATGTGTTTAGTATGCAATAAATGTCGTTGACTTAGTACAATCTCCGTCTCAAATTACTTGACACGGATGTATCTATAAATGTGTCTAGATGCATCCATATATATTTCAATCTAAGACAAGTAATTTGGTATGGTTGGAGTACAACATTGTACGGACGGAGTGCGTATTAAATAGTGACATGACTGTTGCAAAAATAATATCCCAGTACCTTATTTCTATACGATTAACATGCATTTGCATCTAAAAATGTAGCATTTACTAGTGGAAAAAATACAAAGCCATGTGTCATGTATTTACTAAGATGATTTTACCATGACAGAAACATGCATTTGCATCTAAAAATGTACGCATTTACTAGTGGAAAGAAAAAATACAAGTGGCATGTATTTTTTTTTGCGATAAAAGTGGCATGTATTTACTATGACGATTTTACCATGACAGAAACGTGGCAAATTATCGTGCAAATTTTACCATCTCCTTTTATGAACTCAGCATGTGTTTTGGGCAGCTTTGTTTATATAGAAGTACTCCTATAATCTAACACCAAGTACGTACCCTTATTATTATTATTATTATTATTATTATTATTTTGCATTGATAAAGGGAGCTTTATTTAGTTACTGATAGTATTACAATCGGTAGCCAGAAGGCTAATCAGAGCATCAGGGGCATCCAACAACCATAACTCGGTTCGACGCTCCGCTCTTGACAAATAGGCTAGTTGATCTGCAACCTTATTCTGGGAATGATCAATATATAAAAGGACAAGCTCTCTCTCTCTCTCCTAACATCTCCTTAATTTCCCCCACTACATGGCCCAGGTATGACTTATTCTTATCCTTCTCTTTTAGTATCTTCACAACTGCAGCACAATCAGACTGCACCTGAAGTGGTGCCGTGGAATGCATCAGTGCTGCCCGGACTCCTCTAATTGCCAGGAGTTCAGCTTCAAACGCATCTTTGCGGTGAGGCACAAACCAACAAGCAGAAAGGGCATGTCTTCCGCTGCTATCTCTAGTAATCATTGATGTGCCTACGCCATTATCGCACGTACCAAAAGAACCATCAGTAGATACTGCCAGCCAACCTTCAGGGGGGTGAGGCCATACCTTTATTTCCTTTGGAATCTTCCGCTGTGATCTACAGCTTATGACGCTTTCTTCAAAAGTAATCCCTTTTCCTTTCTCTAAATCCTTTCCATCATTCATCTTTATTTGTTCCAGGGACAGAACATAACTTTGCAAAAAATTCCTAGTTGTTTTCCACAGTAGCAGCTATTTTGTCATGCAACATATCGTTTCTCACTTGCCAGTTCCTCCAAATTATCATGAGTACCCTTATTATTACTTCATCAAAAGCTATGGGTTTGTGTTATCTTTGGTCCCGCCCTACCAAACTTTGTACCGTGCACATTTGATTTTTCTACGATAATAATGTTATTGTTTGCAGCGGTGATCCAACGATGTTTGAGCCGTTTTGGCGCGGACCGATTGGCGAAAGCGCTACGCTGGTGATTCCAGGGTGGCAGACGATGAGTTACTTCTCCGACGTCGGCAACCTCTGCTGGTTCCTTGAGCCAAGCTTCGAGCGTGAGGTGCGCCGCCTCCACCGCCTCGTCGGCAATGCCGCCGTCGAGGGCTACCACGTCCTCGTCGGCACCGGATCCTCGCAGCTTTTCCAGGCCGCACTCTACGCGCTCGCCCCACCCACTGCTGACACGCCCCTCAGCGTCGTATCTACCACCCCATTTTACTCCGTAAGCATTAGTTTATTTTGTAAATGAGAAAAAAACGATCGATATTTTTGACTGTGAGAGAAGGTAGATCGCTATGTGGTATGCTCCATCTTGTGCAGATGTACCCGCCCTTGACGGACTTCCTCAGCTCGGGGCTCTACCGATGGGCCGGCGACGCCAACACATTCGACGGCGACGACTACATTGAGGTCGTCTGCTCACCGAGCAACCCCGACGGCAGCATCCGCGAGGCCGTCCTCAAGTCCAAGTCCGGCAAGGACATCCACGACCTGGCTTACTACTGGCCGCAGTACACTCCCATCACCCAAATGCTTGCCCACGACATCATGCTCTTCACCGTGTCAAAGTGTACGGGCCACGCCGGCACGAGGATAGGGTAATCACATCACATCTTACAATGAATGAATCCATGACAACATGTATTTACTTCGTACTCCCTCCGTTCCGAATTACTTGTCGCAGAAATGGATGTATCTAGAACTAAAAAATGTCTAGATACATCCATTTTTACGACAAGTAATTTCGAACGGAGGGAGTAGATGTTAAGCTTAGTTTGTTGTTTTTATGGTTCCTTGCGTTGCATGCAGGTGGGCGTTGGTGAAGGACAAGGAGGTGGCTCAGAAGATGAGCAAGTTCATGGAGCAAAGCACCATAGGCGTGTCCAAGGACGCGCAGCTACGCGCCGCCAAGGTACTCGGGGCAGTCACCGACGGCTACGAGCACCAGCTTGCCACCGCTGCCGGTGGGGACGCGAACCTCCTCTTCCATTACGCGCGGCGGAAGATGGCGCACCGCTGGTGTGCACTCCGTGCTGCCGTTGCAGCCTCCGGCATCTTTAGCCTCCCCAACGAGGTGGCCGGCTTCTGCACCTTCACCAAGGACACTGTCACCTCTAATCCTGGTAGGCACATTACACAGTCTACATTAACCTTATAAAGATATGAAAAAAATCCGATCTAGTATGACCTATTTTTTTCTTGATTCACTTGCATTTTCTAAAATAATGCTTCTGGATTGCAGCATTCGCATGGCTGCGCTGTGAGAAGCAAGAAGTGGAAGACCTAGAGAGCTTCTTGCGTGAGAACAAGATCATAACCCGCAGCGGGACTAAGTTCGGAGCTGATCAAAAGGTGGTCAGGATCAGTATGGTCGACACTGATGAAGCATTCGGCATATTCGTCAATCGCCTTGCCGCCATAAAATGAGGACACCGGACACCGGATAAGTGAATAATGTGTTTGTTTTTGTGGCCAGTGAATGATGTGTTGTTTCTCTTAGCTTCTCTATATTTTCGTACCTCCCTAGTTAGGGATCGATCAATGAGCTTTGTTTTCGAATACCCAGTTTAGTGATCCAGCTAAATAAGTTCAATTTTCATAGGCTTCTTTTCTTATGAAACAACCTGAGATGCTATTTATTCCGAAAGAGTGGCTGGAAAAAATAACACAGAACAAATACCAAAAACAGAAAAGGAGTTTTGGAGCTGGGCTCGAATGCTTTTCCTGGTTCATCTCTTACAACTAGTAAAAAAAGTGTGGCAACGCCAACCTCGTGGTGACACACCAATTCAACGATGGAACAATCGCATCCGTGCGCTGCGCCAATTTCTTCGTGGTTGGGCCAAACACACCGCAGGGATTTATAAGAAGAAGTTGCGACTCTCTACCTTAATTGACTCCTTAGATAAGATCGCGGAGGTCAGGATCCTTTCTGCCATGGAGATTGAGCAAAAAAAGTCATCTCAATGAGCAGCTAGCCTGCCTTTTACGCGAGGAGGAAATAAAATGGTACCAAAGGTGTAAGACTGACTCACTGGTTCTTGGGGATGATAATACGAAATACTTCCAAATGTTAGCCAATGGCAAACATAGGAAGAAACGAATCTTCGCTCTAGATCAGGAGGAGGGTCGAATTGAGCGGGAGGCCTCATTAAAGAACTTCATTACTAAGTATTATAAAGATTTATTCGGGCCATCTGTGAGCACTACTATCGAGATGGATGAGTCCATTTGTCACGACATTCAGCAAGTATCCGCTGCGGAAAATGAATTCCTAACCTCTCCATTCTCTGAGGAGGAAATTCGAACGGCGGTTTTTCAGATGGAACATAACAAATCTCCAGGTCCGGATGGTTTTCCGGCGGAGTTCTACCAAAATTTCTGGGACATGTTAAAATCAGACTTGGTTCAGTTGTTCAATGAACTACATGCTCATAAACTTGACATTTCCCGCCTAAATTTTGGGGAAATTATTCTTCTACCCAAGACGAAAGATGCTAGTCGGATTCAACAATATAGACCGATTTGCTTACTCAATGTAAGTTTCAAAATCTTCACCAAGGTGGCGACTAACCGTCTGAATGGGGTGGCTGATCATGTAGTCAAACCAACCCAAACAGCATTCATGCAAGGGCGAAACATTTTGGATGGTGTTGCTGTCCTTCATGAAACGGTCCACGAGCTTCATCATAAAAAATTGAATGGAGTCATTTTTAAAATCGACTTCGAGAAAGCTTATGATAAAGTAAAGTGGCCCTTTTTGTTACAAACATTACGTATGAAAGGGTTTTCCGATACTTGGTGTCGATGGGTTGAGAGCTTTGTGTCCGGAGGTAGCGTAGCTATTAAGGTAAACGACGATATAGGCAACTATTTCCAGACAAGGAAGGGGCTCCGTCAAGGGGACCCCGCATCACCCATTCTGTTTAATATTGTGGCTGATATGTTAGCTACTCTTATTGAGAGGGCCAAGTTAGCAGGTCAAGTCACCGGGGTCATTCCTCATTTAGTAGAAGGAGGCCTATCAATTTTACAATATGCGGATGACACCATTTTGTTCCTGGACCATGACTTAGAAAAGGCCAGAAACCTTAAATTGTTGTTATGTGCCTTTGAGGATCTTTCTGGACTAAAGATTAATTTTCATAAGAGTGAACTCTTCTGTTTTGGCGAGGCCGCAGAAGTTTCACAAGATTATGCTGAAATCTTTGGTTGTCAACTCGGACAATTTCCAATTCGCTATCTGGGTATCCCTATTCACTATAGGCGACTGACAATAGCTGAATGGAAGCATGTTGAAGAGAGACTGGAGAAATGTCTGGCCAGTTGGAAGGCCAAACTCTTGTTCTATGGAGGTCGACTAATCTTGATCAATTCGGTCCTTACCAATATGGTTCTTTATATGTTATCTTTTTTTCATCTCCCAAAAGGAGTGCTCCAGCGTCTTGACTATTATAGATCAAGATTTTTTTGGCAGAGCGATAATGAAACCAAGAAGTATCGTTTGGCAAGGTGGAACGTATTATGCCGCCCTAAAAGCCAAGGGGGGCTTGGAATCCAGGATCTTGAGATAACAAATATATCACTGCTCAGCAAATGGGTATATAAATTACTCACTGAGAACGGTGTTTGGCAGGAAATCATTCGTAATAAATACGTGGGTTCCAAAGCAATATCCCAAGTCTACTGGAGACCCGGAGATTCACATTTTTGGAGTGGGATGATGAAAGCTAAAGAATTCTTTTTCCAGTTTGGAACGTTTTCTGTTAGGGACGGCTCCCAGACACGTTTCTGGGAAGACACCTGGTTGGGGAACAACCCCTTAAATGTGCAATACCCAAGTTTATATCGGATAGTTAGACATAAGTTTGTCACGATTAAACAAGTGCTGGGACAAGAAAACCCTGATATTTCTTTTCGTCGAACCCTCATTCACTAGTGCAGAACCGGGCTTTAGCGCCGGTTCTGCAACCGGCACTAAAGAGTGGAGACTAAAGCCCGGGTGCTAACCTGTTCGGCACGAACCGGCGCTAAAGTGCCACCACGTGGCACGAGCCAGGCCCGGGTGCTGGTAGACCATTAGTACCGGTTGGTAGCACCAACTGGTACTAAATGTTGGGGGGGGGGTTTGGTTTTAATTTTTATTTTTCCATTAATTTTGTGTTTTCCATTTAATTCTTTTTTGTTTGCCGGTATTTTACGATACTACATATTGTACACGTTATGCATATATATAAATAGATTTTCTCGTAGAACCGATCATACATATATATATATAATCGAATGCTCACAACCATCATTAATTATTCACACATACACATGTATATATATACAATTTCTCCTACATGTTGCCTTGGAGCCTTCGGAGCACGATGACAAGTGGTTCATGGGGGCAGTAGTGGGTAATAGTATTCTCCTTTGGGATCTATGACCTGGTCGAGAAAAAATCCCGCTATTTCCTCTTGAAGTGCTCGTATGCGCTCTGTTGGTAGGAGCTGGTCCCGTACCTCTTTGAACTGTTAAGAAGGAGATCAATATGCATGTGTATTAGTTGTGTGACTAGATATCGA
Source organism: Triticum aestivum (assembly GCF_018294505.1). Classification (NCBI taxonomy): domain Eukaryota; kingdom Viridiplantae; phylum Streptophyta; class Magnoliopsida; order Poales; family Poaceae; genus Triticum; species Triticum aestivum. The sequence goes on from NC_057796.1 coordinate 113,836,832, forward strand.
CAATCATGTAAGATTTGTGAATAGTGTTCTGGCAAACGTACCCAGTCCTGTCTATCAGATCTGTTCCTTTCGGACGCCATCATGCGAATGTTCTCGCAAACGTAGTATGCACACACTTCAGTCCCCGGCGCCTGCTTCAGGGCCTTTACGAGAATAGAATTTAATCAGATAATTATTAATCAAGCATGTTAATTAATTAATGGTATTGAAACAAGAATTAAAGAGATGATAGCTAGCTAGCTAGTACTACTTAATTACTTACCTTGGGTCGATACCAACATAGCTTTTGTCGCCATTTTCCTGGAGTCACCTTGATGTACTTTGCCCAAGCCCTGCCCGCCGGCAAATAAAATTAATAAAGGGGGTATTAAAAATAGTTCATATCAGGAAATGAAGAACTAAATAGGCCGAGATATAGTTAATAATGATTGAAATAACCTATCGACTATCCCCTTCACGATGCTGTAGTCACTATCTTTTTTAAGTAGTGAGTCCAGTACTTCAACTTTTCTTTCGTCAACTTTAATGTCTAACAAGATCCAGTGGAAGCTGCATCCGCATATGTTTGCATGTATAAATTAAGCGGGCATGTGCATAACACTAATCAACTATAACCCTAAACCCTATACACTTATTAACATCTAAATAGTAAGCAAAAACAAAATTTGTAGTACAAGACAGTGTGACTCACTCGAAGTTGTAAGGAAGTAGTATATCTTCATTGCTATTAAAGCGCTTCAAGAACTCTACCATGTTTTTCTCTACATCTTGTCTACACCATTCCAATTTCCATGTGTATTCATTAACGGTATTTGGGTCAATGAACCCAATGCCATAGCGTCCAGCTTTTTTCATTTCATACATCTTCATCCTGCAAAATACCACAGAAAAGAATATACAGTGAGGATATATAATTACAGGTAATTAATGATCAATCAATGAGACTAGAGCTAGCTGGAGACTTAAATTACAGAAAGAAATCACTTACAGAGAATAGCAACTGACGATAGATTTGTCGAGTGCATCTTGATTGAATAACTGAAATAGTTCTGAATACTCAACGGACAGAGCTTTCTTATTGAAGTAATGATCTTCCTCGACTTGCACCATGAGGGCTCTCGATTGGAAATCTTGGTAATTTTCATGTACCAATCATGCAATTCATACATTCTCGTTGGGAGGTTCTTGACCTCCTCGGGCTCGACCAAAGGTTGGCCCCGGACATATTTCCGTTTTATTTCCTCCTCTCTAAGCGGAGACATGGGCTCGATATCGAGGAGTTGTCCAACAGTGATGTTGAGCATTTCAGCCTGCATTATATGCTCCTCGATTATTACCACATCGCCCAGCTCGGGAACGTAAACGGTTTGCCCACAATAATATTGGGCGCGCGTACTCTCATGTGTTGTTGGCACAACAAGCGGGGGGGGGGGTCGATTGCGCCGCCTGTTCTCCCAGCTGGGGAACGGTTTTCCCGCATTTTTTGACAGCTGCTTGTTGGCTCGAGCTCGAGCTCGCTTCTTTCCGTAGTCATGCTCGATGTGCCTTCCTGATTTGGCGCTCATAGTCTGAGTCAACAGGCTTGGGAGCTGGTGATCTAGCCATACGAATGAAGTGGTCAATCTTTTCCTCAGGCACTTTCTCCCTCGGCGGCGTTGCCAGTTTCGGTCAAAAATGAGCGTCCACTTCGGCCCGCACTATTGCATCGTTTTGCTCCTCGGTCATGTCGTAAGGCCTCTGAGGAAGAGGAGCGAGGCTGCTTGGACCATATTTATATCGCTTGTCTCCGCCTGTACTTTCTGTACTACCTCGACTCGTACCGCTACGCACCATAGCTGCGGCGTGTCTCTTCTGCGATTGCTTAGGCGGCGGAGACGGCTGACGTGGCTTAGTTGGAGCAGGAGGAGTGGCCTGACGTTGTGCCGGACTTGAAGCAGGAGGTGTGGCCTGACACGGTGTCGGACTTGAAGCAGGAGGTGTGGCCTGACGCTGTGCCGGACTTGAAGTAGGAGGTGTGGCCTGACACGGTGTCAGACTTGAAACAGGAGGAGTGGCATGACGCTATGCCGGACTTGAAGCAGGAGTCTGCTCACGCGTTCGTGGACTTGGAGGAGCGGGAGTCTGCTGACACGGTGGCGGACTTCGAGGAGGAGTCGGCAGACGCGGTGTCGGTGGACTTCGAAAGATGATGCAATCCTTTCTCCATAGGATGATACGATGTATGGCCTCTCCCAGTGTGTGCTCGTCGTCACCTCCAGGAATGTCAAGATCTAGCCCTGAATATGGGTCCACCACCTCATCAACCAAGACACGAGCAGAGCCATCTGGAATCGGGGCGCAATGGAAGGTTGCTTCGGGGGTAATTGTAAAAGCAACGACGTCCGCCACCTTCATGGATATGTTCTACATTTTGAAGTGTAGCTCACAGTTAGTGTTCTCTATGATGTCATCCACAGGGTATGTATCCAGCAGTGCGTCGCCCGGGGCGGAACCAACGCTGCTTCTCGGCATGGATGGGACGGTGCTATCCAATGCTGGATGATCATCCGCTTGTTGGGGATCGTAGCAGAAATTTAAAATTTTCTACGCATCACCAAGATCAATCTATGGAGTTTACTAGCAACAAGAGGGAAGGAGTGCATCTACATACCCTTGTAGATCGCGAGCGGAAGCGTTCAAGTGAACGGGGATGATGGAGTCGTACTCGTCGTGATCCAAATCACCGATGACCGAGCGCCGAACGGACGGCACCTCCGCGTTCAACACACGTACGGAGCAGTGACGTCTCCTCCTTCTTGATCCAGCAAGGGGGAAGGAGAGGTTTATGGAGATCCAGCAGCACGACAGCGTGGTGGTGGAAGTAGCGGGGATCCCGGCAGGGCTTCGCCAAGTGCAAGCGGGAGGGAGAGGGAGGCTCCAGGGGCTAGGGTATTGCTGCCCTCCCTCCCCCCACTATATATAGGGGTCCTGGGGGGCGCCGGCCCCCTGGAGATCCCATCTGAGGGGGGGGGGCGGCGGCCAAGGGGGTGGCTTGCCCCCCAAGCCAAGTGGGGCGCCCCCCCACCCCCAGGGTTTCCAACCCTAGGCGCAGGGGAGGCCCAAGGGGGGCGCACCAGCCCACCAGTGGCTGGTTCCCCTCCCCACTTCAGCCCATGGGGCCCTCCGGGACAGGTGGCCCCACCCGGTGGACCCCCGGGACCCTTCCGGTGGTCCCGGTACAATACCGATAACCCCCGAAACTTTCCCGGTGGCCGAAACTGGACTTCCTATATATAATTCTTCACCTCCGGACCATTCCGGAACTCCTCGTGACGTCCGGGATCTCATCCGGGACTCCGAACAACTTTCGGGTTTCCGCATACTAATATCTCTACAACCCTAGCGTCACCGAACCTTAAGTGTGTAGACCCTACGGGTTCGGGAGACATGCAGACATGACCGAGACGACTCTCCGGTCAATAACCAACAGCGGGATCTGGATACCCATGTTGGCTCCCACATGTTCCACGATGATCTCATCGGATGAACCACGATGTCGAGGATTCAATCAATCCCGTATACAATTCCCTTTGTCAATCGGTACGTTACTTGCCCGAGATTCGATCGTCGGTATCCCAATACCTCGTTCAATCTCGTTACCGGCAAGTCACTTTACTCGTACCGTAATGCATGATCCCGTGACCAACCACTTGGTCACTTTGAGCTCATTATGATGATGCATTACCGAGTGGGCCCAGAGATACCTCTCCGTCATACGGAGTGACAAATCCCAGTCTCGATCCGTGCCAACCCAACAGACACTTTCGGAGATACCCGTAGTGCACCTTTATAGTCACCCAGTTACGTTGTGACGTTTGGTACACCCAAAGCACTCCTACGGCATCCGGGAGTTGCACGATCTCATGGTCTAAGGAAATGATACTTGACATTGGAAAAGCTCTAGCAAACGAACTACACGATCTTTGTGCTATGCTTAGGATTGGGTCTTGTCCATCACATCATTCTCCTAATGATGTGATCCCGTTATCAATGACATCCAATGTCCATAGTCAGGAAACCATGACTATCTGTTGATCAACGAGCTAGTCAACTAGAGGCTCACTAGGGACATGTTGTGGTCTATGTATTCACACATGTATTACGATTTCCGGATAACACAATTATAGCATGAACAATAGACAATTATCATGAACAAGGAAATATAATAATAACCATTTTATTATTGCCTCTAGGGCATATTTCCAACAGTCTCCCACTTGCACTAGAGTCAATAATCTAGTTACATTGTGATGAATCGAACACCCATAGAGTTCTGGTGTTGATCATGTTTTGCTCTAGGGAGAGGTTTAGTCAACGGATCTGCTACATTCAGGTCCGTATGTACTTTACAAATATCTATGTCTCCATTTTGAACACTTTCACGAATGGAGTTGAAGCGACGCTTGATATGCCTGGTCTTCCTGTGAAACCTGGGCTCCTTGGCAAGGGCAATAGCTCCAGTGTTGTCACAGAAGAGAGTCATCGGGCCCGACGCATTGGGAATCACCCCTAGGTCGGTAATGAACTCCTTCATCCAGATTGCTTCTTGCGCTGCCTCTGAGGCCGCCATGTACTCCGCTTCACATGTAGATCCCGCCACGACGCTTTGCTTGCAACTGCACCAGCTTACTGCCCCTCCATTCAAAATATACACGTATCCGGTTTGTGACTTCGAGTCATCCAGATCTGTGTCGAAGCTAGCGTCGACGTAACCCTTTACGACGAGCTCTTCGTCACCTCCATAAACGAGAAACATATCCTTAGTCCTCTTCAGGTACTTCAGGATATTCTTGACCGCTGTCCAGTGTTCCATGCCGGGATTACTTTGGTACCTTCCTACCAAACTTACGGCAAGGTTTACATCAGGTCTGGTACACAGCATGGCATACATAATAGACCCTATGGCCGAGGCATAGGGGATGACACTCATCTTTTCTCTATCTTCTGCCGTGGTCGGGCATTGAGCCGTGCTCAATTGCACACCTTGCAATACAGGCAAGAACCCCTTCTTGGACTGATCCATATTGAACTTCTTCAATATCTTGTCAAGGTACGTACTCTGTGAAAGACCAATGAGGCGTCTTGATCTATCTCTATAGATCTTGATGCCTAATATATAAGCAGCTTCTCCAAGGTCCTTCATTGAAAAACACTTATTCAAGTAGGCCTTTATACTTTCCAAGAATTCTATATCATTTCCCATCAATAGTATGTCATCCACATATAATATGAGAAATGCTACAGAGCTCCCACTCACTTTCTTGTAAACACAGGCTTCTCCATAAGTCTGTGTAAACCCAAACGCTTTGATCATCTCATCAAATCGAATGTTCCAACTCCGAGATGCTTGCACCAGCCCATAGATGGAGCGCTGGAGCTTGCATACCTTGTTAGCATTCTTAGGATCGACAAAACCTTCCGGCTGCATCATATACAATTCTTCCTTAAGAAAGCCGTTAAGGAATGCCGTTTTGACGTCCATTTGCCATATCTCATAATCATAGAATGCGGCAATTGCTAACATGATTCGGACGGACTTCAGCTTCGCTACGGGTGAGAAAGTCTCATCGTAGTCAACCCCTTGAACTTGTCGATAACCCTTAGCGACAAGTCGAGCCTTATAGATGGTCACATTACCATCCGCGTCTGTCTTCTTCTTAAAGATCCATTTATTTTCTATGGCTCGCCGATCATCGGGCAAGTCAGTCAAAGTCCATACTTCGTTTTCATACATGGATCCTATCTCGGATTGCATGGCTTCAAGCCATTTGTTGGAATCCGGGCCCGCCATCGCTTCTTCATAGTTCGAAGGTTCACCGTTGTCTAACAACATGATTTCCAGGACAGGGTTGCCGTACCACTCTGGTGCGGAACGTGTCCTTGTGGACCTACGAAGTTCAGCAGTAACTTGATCCGAAGCTTCATGATCATCATCATTAACTTCCTCCCCAGTCGGTGTAGGCACCACAGGAACATCTTCCCGCGCTGCGCTACTTTCCGGTTCGGAAGGGGTGACTATCACCTCATCAAGTTCCACTTTCCTCCCACTCACTTCTTTCGAGAGAAACTCTTTCTCCAGAAAGGACCCGTTCTTGGCAACAAAGATCTTGCCTTCGGATCTGAGGTAGAAGGTATACCCAATGGTTTCCTTAGGGTATCCTATGAAGACGCATTTTTCCGACTTGGGTTCGAGCTTTTCAGGTTGAAGTTTCTTGACATAAGCATCGCATCCCCAAACTTTTAGAAACGACAGCTTAGGTTTCTTCCCAAACCATAATTCATACGGTGTCGTCTCAACGGATTTCGACGGAGCCCTATTTAAAGTGAATGCGGCAGTCTCTAAAGCATAGCCCCAAAATGAGAGCGGTAGATCGGTAAGAGACATCATAGATCGCACCATATCCAATAGAGTGCGATTACGACGTTCGGACACACCATTTCGCTGAGGTGTTCCAGGCGGCGTGAGTTGTGAAACTATTCCACATTTCCTTAAGTGTGTGCCAAATTCGTGACTTAAATATTCCCCTCCACGATCTGATCGTAGGAACTTTATTTTCCTGTCACGTTGATTCTCAACCTCACTCTGAAATTCCTTGAACTTTTCAAAGGTTTCAGACTTGTGTTTCATTAGGTAGACATACCCATATCTACTTAAGTCATCAGTGAGAGTGAGAACATAACGATAGCCACCGCGAGCCTCAACACTCATTGGACCGCACACATCAGTATGTATGATTTCCAATAAGTTGGTTGCTCGCTCCATTGTTCCGGAGAACGGAGTCTTGGTCATCTTACCCATGAGGCATGGTTCGCACGTGTCAAATGATTCGTAATCAAGAGACTCCAAAAGTCCATCTGCATGGAGCTTCTTCATGCGTTTGACACCAATGTGACCAAGGCGGCAGTGCCACAAGTATGTGGGACTATCGTTATCAACTTTACATCTTTTGGTATTCACACTATGAATATGTGTAACATCACGTTCGAGATTCATTAAGAATAAACCATTGACCAGCGGGGCATGACCATAAAACATATCTCTCATATAAATAGAACAACCATTATTCTCGGATTTAAATGAGTAGCCATCTCGAATTAAACGAGATCCTGATACAATGTTCATGCTCAAAGCTGGCACTAAATAACAATTATTGAGGTTTAAAACTAATCCCGTAGGTAAATGTAGAGGCAGCGTGCCGACGGCGATCACATCGACCTTGGAACCATTCCCGACGCGCATCGTCACCTCGTCCTTCGCCAGTCTCCGCTTATTCCGCAGCTCCTGTTTTGAGTTACAAATATGAGCAACCGCACCGGTATCAAATACCCAGGAGCTACTACGAGTACTGGTAAGGTACACATCAATTACATGTATATCACATATACCTTTGGTGTTGCCGGCCTTCTTGTCCGCTAAGTATTTGGGGCAGTTCCGCTTCCAGTGACCACTTCCCTTGCAATAAAAGCACTCAGTCTCAGGCTTGGGTCCATTCTTTGACTTCTTCCCGGCAACTGGCTTACCGGGCGCGGCAACTCCCTTGCCGTCCTTCTTGAAGTTCTTCTTACCCTTGCCTTTCTTGAACTTAGTGGTTTTATTCACCATCAACACTTGATGTTCCTTTTTGATCTCCACCTCCGCTGATTTCAGCATTGAATATACCTCAGGAATGGTCTTTTCCATCCCCTGCATATTGAAGTTCATCACAAAGCTCTTGTAGCTCGGTGGAAGCGACTGAAGGATTCTGTCAATGACCGCGTCATCCGGGAGATTAACTCCCAGCTGAGACAAGCGGTTGTGTAACCCAGACATTTTGAGTATGTGCTCACTGACAGAACTATTTTCCTCCATTTTACAACTGAAGAACTTGTCGGAGACTTCATATCTCTCGACCCGGGCATGAGCTTGGAAAACCATTTTCAGCTCTTCGAACATCTCATATGCTCCGTGTTTCTCAAAACGCTTTTGGAGCCCCGGTTCTAAGCTGTAAAGCATGCCGCACTGAACGAGGGAGTAATCATCAGCACGTGATTGCCAAGCGTTCATAACGTCTTGGTTCTCTGGGATGGGTGCTTCACCTAGCGGTGCTTCTAGGACATAATCTTTCTTGGCAGCTATGAGGATGATCCTCAGGTTCCGGACCCAGTCCGTATAGTTGCTGCCATCATCTTTCAGCTTGGTTTTCTCTAGGAACGCGTTGAAGTTGAGGGCAACGTGGGCCATTTGATCTACAAGACATATTGTAAAGATTTTAGACTAAGTTCATGATAATTAAGTTCATCTAATCAAATTATTCAATGAACTCCCACTCAGATAGACATCCCTCTAGTCATCTAAGTGAAACATGATCCGAGTCAACTAGGCCGTGTCCGATCATCACGTGAGACGGACTAGTCAAGATCGGTGAACATCTTCATGTTGATCGTATCTTCTATACGACTCATGCTCGACCTTTCGGTCTTCCGTGTTCCGAGGCCATGTCTGTACATGCTAGGCTCGTCAAGTCAACCTAAGTGTATTGCGTGTGTTCCGAGGCCATGTCTGTACATGCTAGGCTCGTCAACACCCGTTGTATGCGAACGTTAGAATCTATCACACCCGATCATCACGTGGTGCTTCGAAACAACGAACCTTCGCAACGGTGCACAGTTAGGGGGAACACTTTCTTGAAATTATTATAAGGGATCATCTTACTTACTACCGTCGTTCTAAGCAAATAAGATGTAAAACATGATAAACATCACATGCAATCAAATAGTGACATGATATGGCCAATATCATTTTGCTCCTTTGATCTCCATCTTCGGGGCGCCATGATCATCTTCGTCACCGGCATGACACCATGATCTCCATCATCATGATCCATCGTGTCTTCATGAAGTTGTCACGCCAACGATTACTTCTACTTCTATGGCTAACGTGTTTAGCAATAAAGTAAAGTAATTTACATGGCGTTATTCAATGACACGCAGGTCATACAAAAAATAAAGACAACTCCTATGGCTCCTGCCGGTTGTCATACTCATCGACATGCAAGTCGTGATTCCTATTACAAGAACATGATCAATCTCATACATCACATATATCATTCATCACATCTTCTGGCCATATCACATCACAAGGCACATGCTGCAAAAACAAGTTAGACGTCCTCTAATTGTTGTTGCAAGTTTTTACGTGGCTTCTATAGGTTTCTAGCAAGAACGTTTCTTACCTACGTAAAACCACAACGTGATATGCCAATTTCTATTTACCCTTCATAAGGACCCTTTTCATCGAATCCGTTCCGACTAAAGTGGGAGAGACAGACACCCGCTAGCCACCTTATGCAACTAGTGCATGTCAGTCGGTGGAACCTGTCTCACGTAAGCGTACGTGTAAGGTCGGTCCGGGCCGCTTCATCCCACAATACCGCCGAAACAAGATAAGACTAGTAGTGGCAAGAAAAATTGACAACATCTACGCCCACAACTGCTTTGTGTTCTACTCGTGCATAGAAACTACGCATAGGCCTGGCTCATGATGCCACTGTTGGGGATCGTTGCAGAAATTTAAATTTTCTACGCATCACCAAGATTCATCTATGGAGTTTACTAGCAACGAGAGGGAAGGAGCGCATCTACATAACCTTGTAGATCGCGAGCGGAAGCGTTCAAGTGAACGGGGATGATGGAGTCGTACTCGTCGTGATCCAAATCATCGATGACCGAGCGCCGAACGGACGGCACCTCCGCGTTCAACACACGTACGGAGCAGCGACGTCTCCTCCTTCTTGATCCAGCAAGGGGGAAGGAGAGGTTTATGGAGATCCAGCAGCACGACGGCGTGGTGGTGGAACTAGCGGGGATCCCGGCAGGGCTTCGCCAAGCGCAAGCGGGAGGGAGAGGGAGGCGCCAGGGGCTAGGGTACTGCTGCCCTCCCTCCCCCCACTATATATAGGGGTCCTGGGGGGGCGCCGACCCCCTGGAGATCCCATCTGAGGGGGGGCGGCGGCCAAGGGGGTGGCTTGCCCCCCAAGCCAAGTGGGTCGCCCCCCCACCCCCAGGGTTTCCAACCCTAGGCACAGGGGAGGCCCAAGGGGGGCGCACCAGCCCACCAGTGGCTGGTTCCCCTCCCCACTTCAGCCCATGGGGCCTTCCGGGACAGGTGGCCCCACCCAGTGGACCCCCGGGACCCTTCCGGTGGTCCCGGTACAATACCGATAACCCCCGAAACTTTCCCGGTGGTCGAAACTGGACTTCCTATATATAATTCTTCACCTCCGGACCATTCCGGAACTCCTCGTGACGTCCGGGATCTCATCCGGGACTCCAACAACTTTCGGGTTTCCGCATACTAATATCTCTACAACCCTAGCGTCACCGAACCTTAAGTGTGTAGACCCTACGGGTTCGGGAGACATGCAGACATGACCGAGACGACTCTCCGGTCAATAACCAACAGCGGGATCTGGATACCCATGTTGGCTCCCACATGTTCCACGATGATCTCATCGGATGAACCACGATGTCGAGGATTCAATCAATCCCGTATACAATTCCCTTTGTCAATCGGTACGTTACTTGCCCGAGATTCGATCGTCGGTATCCCAATACCTCGTTCAATCTCGTTACCGGCAAGTCACTTTACTCGTACCGTAATGCATGATCCCGTTACCAACCACTTGGTCACATTGAGCTCATTATGATGATGCATTACCGAGTGGGCCCAGAGATACCTCTCCGTCATACGGAGTGACAAATCCCAGTCTCGATCCGTGCCAACCCAACAGACACTTTCGGAGATACCCGTAGTGCACCTTTATAGTCACCCAGTTACGTTGTGACGTTTGGTACACCCAAAGCACTCCTACGGCATCCGGGAGTTGCACGATCTCATGGTCTAAGGAAATGATACTTGACATTGGAAAAGCTCTAGCAAACGAACTACACGATCTTTTGTGCTATGCTTAGGATTGGGTCTTGTCCATCACATCATTCTCCTAATGATGTGATGCCGTTATCAATGACATCGAATGTCCATAGTCAGGAAACCATGACTATCTGTTGATCAACGAGCTAGTCAACTAGAGGCTCACTAGGGACATGTTGTGGTCTATGTATTCACACATGTATTACGATTTCCGGATAACACAATTATAGCATGAACAATAGACAATTATCATGAACAAGGAAATATAATAATAACCATTTTATTATTGCCTCTAGGGCATATTTCCAACAGAACCAACGCTGCTTCTCGGCATGGATGGGACGGTGCTATCCAATGCTGGATGATCATCCGCTTGCTGTTGCCGCTGCTGAGACCCCCTTTCCTGGCTAAGTGAGTCGATCTGCTGCTGCTGCTGGAATTTGAGTGCCAAGTCCGCATGCCTTGCTTCTAGGCCTTGAAGGCGTTCCGCGTCCTGCTTCCTCTGCTCCTCCTCTAGCTTCCTCTTCTTCTCCTCCTCCATCTTCTTTCTTGCACGGGTCCTATAGTCGTCGTTCCATTCCGAAAAGCCCTCATACCAGGGAATAACGCCCTTGCCTCGTGTTCTTCCCGGGTGTTCAGGATTTCCCAGGGCGCGCGTAAGCTCGTCGTTCTCTCTGTTGGGCGTGAACACCCCCTTTCGAGCAACTTCTATTGCGTCAAGTAACTTTTGTTCTGCTCCTTTTAGACTTGCCTTCTTCGAAACCAGGCCTGTCTTCGGGTCCAACGCCCCCCATGCGCATAGAACCAAGTTCTGCACCTGGGGGGCCAGCTCCTAGTAACCGGAGTGACCCCTGCATCCTCCATCTCTTGCTCAGACTTATCCCACTTAGGCATTGCCACCACGTAGCCACCTGGACCCAGCCTATGGAACTGCGTCTTTTTTGCGGCATTGGCCTTGTTTTTTCTCGACCGTTCCTTAGATAATTCTGATTCCTTGAATTTCACGAAAGCGGGCCAGTGTTCTCTTTGCTTCTCCAGTGTTCCCTTGAATTCTGGAGTCTTCCTTTCTGCAGCGAGGTAGTTGGCCCATACAGTTTTCTTGTGGGTGTTGAATGCAATTGCCATCTTCTTAAGAGCAGCGTCCTTGACTTTCTGCACATCTGCATCAGTGAAATAATCTGGTAGGGTGAAATGTTCCATCAGAGATTCCCAAAGCTTTTGTTTTGCTCTGTCGTCGACCCAAGTAACATCTGGGCGTTTAGTTTTTGGCTCTTTCCATTCTTGAATGGAGATCGGGAGTTGGTCCTTCACAAGAACTCCGCACTGACGAACGAACTTGTTCGCAATGTTCTTAGGCGTGAGGGGTTCGCCACTAGCTTTGATGGAATCGATGTTGTACTTTACACCCTCCTTCAACTTTTTGCCCGGGCCGCGCTTTGTCCTGCTGTCTGTAGAAGCAGATTTGCTCGATCCGGAGGGCTGAAAGAAGAAAGATCGATTCGTTAATATATCTTCAAATAAAAAAACATGTGATGATCACTAGATGCCTGCTTATATAAATATACCTCGCCGGTAGTCTTTGTTATTTCAAGATCAACATTGTATTCGTCATCATAATCATTGTCTGCGTCATCATAATCATAATCATAGTTCATGACTTCATCAGCTCGGTCGTCGAGATCGAATATCTTATCATCACCCTCCCCGGTATTGTTCAGATATTGGGAGCCGTCATTTGCTTCATTCAGATCATCTGGCCTGCTAGGGCTGCGTATGATCTCGAATAGGGCCTCTTCTCCCTCTCTGCCGGTATTGTCCGCCATAGCTTTTATTTAACTAATACAGAAGAAATATAAAACAATTTAGTATTCAAATTACAATGCATGGATGCAATCAATAAGGAAAAACTGAATCATATAGTACATAATATGCATCGTCTCGAATAATATATAATCTTGAATACATCGTCTCGAAATATAATCCGAATACATCACTGGCTAGGTAGCTAATAAAGATCGAATACTATAGAAGAATCTAGGCCACTCGCGGTTCCTGGGGCGCGGGCGGTGGACACCCAAAGACAAGGAACCATCACAGGATCATATCTCCGGTCATCTGCCCAAAGAACCTGCCAGGTATTGGAGAACCTGACGTCCATAGCAGCCATGTAGCGATGGACGTGCTCGTCCTCCTCCCTGACACGACGACGCACCACCTCCGGCGGGGCCGGCTCCCTCTGCACCGAATGTGGCCCACGCGAACGCCACCAAAGGAGATCAGGGTCGACGACGGGACCCGAGGCCGGGTTCCTCACCAAGCGGCGCGCCCCTCCAGGTAGCACCTCCCAGTGCCAGCCCGGCGGAGCCCAATCCCGGACATGGGTCAGCCGGACGTCGTCGCGAACGGGTCGACGACGAGGATGCGGGCCGGGCATCGTCGAGAACAAATACTATATGCCCGCAAAAAGTAACATTTTTTAAATGATTGGATTGTGATAACTAAAATTCTATATGCAAATTCTAACAATTTGACATTAATCTAATTCATCTAACTAAAACTAATTCTAAAATTTCTAACATTTCTATATATATAACTAACATTTCTATAACATTTCTAATATTTCTATAACTAAAAAACAGAAAAATTGCTAACATTTCTATAAATATTTCTATAACTTAAAAACAGAAAAATTTATAACATTTCTATATAACTAAATTTCTAATATTTCTATAACTAAAAAACAGAAAAATTCTAACATTTCTATAAATATTTCTATAACTAAAACAGAAAATTTCTATAACTAAAAAACTAAAAAACAATGTGTGTGTGTGGACATGGCGGCCAGGGCAGGAGCTCACCGGCGAGGTGAGGCGACGGGGGGCGGCGACGGGGACGGCGACGACGGGGATGGGGACGGGACGGTGACGACGAGGACGGGGACGGGGACGGGCCGGGCGGGGACGACGGGACGACGGGGCGGGGCGTGGCGACGACGGGGACGGGGACGGGGCGGCGATGGGGACGGCCGGGGCGGCGACGACAGGGACGGGGCGGCGACGGGGGCGTCGACGAGGGCGGCGACGGGGGGCAGCGGGCGACGGGTCAGAGGAGATGAAGCAGATGAGAAACTGAATTTTTTGAAGTGTTTTCTTATATAGGATGGGCCTTTAGTACCGGTTGGAGCGAGCAACCGGTACTAAAGGTCAATTTGGCCAGGCCAAGCGGCGGGAAGCGCCCACCTTTAGTACCGGGTGGTGGCTCCAACCGGTACTAAAGACCCTCCCTTTAATACCGGTTTGAGCCACCACCCGGCACTAAAGGTGGTGCGCTGGCGCAGGTGCGGTGCGTCATGTTTAGTCCCACCTCGCTAGCCGAGGGGCGTCCGCACTGGTTTATAAGCCCCAGTGCGGTAGCTCTCTCGAGCTCCTCTCCAAAGCAGGCGTACTGGGCCTAAATGTTCTATGCTGCCCTGTGGGCCTACTGGGCCTTTGCGGGCCTGCATCCTGGCCCAACAACAGGTTGAGTTTCTAGTCGTATGCAGGCCGCTGTGGCGCAGTAGGCGGGCTTTTTATTTTCTTATTTTTTTGCTTTATTTATTTTTGTTTTATTTATTTTTGAGTTGTTTTTTGCTGTATTTAGAGTTTCTTTGTGAATATTTTTGCTTTAGGTACAAAAAATTACAAACTTTCTATTAGTGCCGGTAGTTTACAAATTTGAATAGTTTACATTTTGAATTATTTGAAATTTGTGTGAATCACTAGTTTGTGAATAACTTAACTTTGAAAATAGATTTTCAGTGATTCTTTTTTCTTATGTTTAATATTAGTGTGTTTTATCATTATATTCAATTTGGTAATGCTTAGGTTATTTAAAAAATGAAATGCCTTTGTAACGGATGAGTTTTCGTCCGAAACCCTGATACTTCGAAAGAGATTGTCCATTTTATACACGAAGTGCATCCAGTTTTTGCGGTAACCCTCTCTACTTTTTTGCACATGCTATGTGGGTGAAATTATGATACCATGCCAACTTTCAACCTTTTCTGAGTTCATTTGAAATGCTTTTCAATTTCAGGGTCATTTAGCTGAAAAAATCAGTAAATGCATGAAAGAATTTGTTTGCACATAAAATTTCTTCGCGTTTCAAATGCCAAAACACATAACTACCCTAACTATTACAGAGATTCCCTCCTGGGTGTGAAACACAGAAGAAAGTGATGATAGTGAAGCCGATCACATCCCAGATCTTTGGGTGTGAAACTTTTTCTTCGCGTATGTCCCTTTGCGCCGTAGCCATGGAAAATCTTCATCATTTAACTGGATGCTCGGGTCAATATTCACTGTGAATGGAGCAATTTCATCAAACTTTTCATAATCTTCTGACATGTCTGTCTTGTCATCCACTCCCACGATGTTTCTCTTCCCAGAAAGAACTATGTGGCGCTTTGGCTCATCGTATGATGCATTCGCTTCCTTATCTTTTCTTTTTCTCGGCTTGGTAGACATATCCTTCACATAGAAAACCTGTGCCACATCATTAGCTAGGACGAATGGTTCGTCTGCATACGCAAGATTGTTGAGATCCACTGTTGTCATTCCATACTGCGGGTCTTCCGTTACCCCATATCGTGTCATATTGACCCATTTGCACCGAAACAAAGGGACCTTCAAACCACGTCCATAGTCAAGTTCCCATATCTCCTCTATGTAACCATAATATGTTTCCTTTCCCGTCTTGGTTGTTGCATCAAAGCGGACACCACTGTTTTGGTTGGTGCTCTTCTTATCTTGGGCGATCGTGTAAAATGTATTACCATTTATCTCGTACCCTTTGAAAGTCATTATATTCGAAGATGGTAACTGGGACAGCGAGTACAGGTCATCTTCAATAGAGGCGTCATGCATGGTACGTGTCTGCAACCAGCCGGCGAAACTCCTGGTTTGTTCACGTGTAATCCAGTCATCAGACCGCTCCGGGTGTTTGGAGCGTAGAAAATTCTTGTGTTCGTCCATATACGGAGCCACCAAGGCGGAATTCTGTATAACTGTGTAGTGTGCTTCAGTGAGAGAATGTCCGTCCATACATATTTTTTGATTCCCTCCTAGCGTGCCTTTTCCATCCAGTCTGCCCTTATGCCGCGATTCAGGAACACCAATCGGCTTAAGGTCAGGAATAAAGTCAATACAAAACTCAATGACCTCCTCATTTTCATGGCCCTTGGAGATGCTTCCTTCTGGCCTAGCACGGTTATGAACATATTTCTTTAAGACTCCCATGAACCTCTCAAAGGGGAACATATTGTGTAGAAATACAGGACCCAAAACGTTAATCTCTTCGCATAGGTGAACTAGGACGTGCGTCATGATGTTGAAGAAGGATGGTGGGAACACCAACTCGAAACTGACAAGACATTGCACCAAATCATTCTCTAACCTTGGTATGATTTCTGGATCGATTACCTTCTGAGAGATTGCATTGAGGAATGCACATAGCTTCACAATGGCTAATCGAACGTTATCCGGTAGAAGCCCCCTCAATGCAACCGGAAGCAGTTGCGTCATAATCACGTGGCAGTCATGAGACTTTAGGTTCTGGAACTTTTTCTCTGCCATGTTTATTATTCCCTTTATATTCGACGAGAAGCCAGACGGTACCTTAATACTGAGCAGGCATTCAAAGAAGATTTCCTTCTCTTCTTTGGTAAGAGCGTAGCTGGCATGACCCTGATGTATGCCGTCTTTTCCATGCATACGTTGCTGGTCCTCCCGTGCCTCAGGTGTATCTTTTGTCTTCCCATACACGCCCAAGAAGCCAAGCAGGGTCACGCAAAGATTCTTCGTCACGTGCATCACGTCGATTGCAGAGCGGACCTCTAGATCTTTCCAATAGGGCAGGTCCCAAAATATAGATTTCTTCTTCCACATGGGTGCGCGTCCGTCAGCGTCATTCGGAACAGGTTGTCCGCCAGGACCCTTTCCAAAGACTACCTTCAAATCCTTGACCATATCATGTACATCAGCACCAGTACGGTGGCGAGGCTTCGTCCGGTGATCCGCCTCACCTTTGAAATGCTTGCCTTTCTTTCTTACGGGATGCCTGCTCGGAAGAAATCGACGATGTCCCAGGTACACATTCTTCCTACAATTGTCCAAATATATACTGTCGGTATCATCCAAACAGTGCGTGCATGCGCGGTATCCCTTGTTTGTCTGTCCTGAAAGGTTACTGAGAGCAGGCCAATCATTGATGGTCACGAACAGCAAGGCCTTTAGGTCAAATTCTTCCCCCATGTGCTCATCCCACGCACGTACACCTGTTCCATTCCACAGCTGTAAGAGTTCTTCAACTAATGGCCTTAGGTACACATCAATGTCGTTGCCGGGTTGCTTAGGGCCTTGGATGAGCACTGGCATCATAATGAACTTCCGCTTCATGCACAACCAAGGAGGAAGGTTATACAAACATAGAGTCACAGGCCAGGTGCTATGGTTGCTGCTCTGCTCCCCAAAAGGATTAATGCCATCTGCGCTTAGACCAAACCATACGTTCCTTGCGTCATCTGCAAACTCCTTCCCGTACTTTCTCTCAATTTTTCTCCACTGCGACCCGTCAGCGGGTACTCTCAACTTTCCGTCTTTCTTACGGTCTTCTCTGTGCCATCGCATCGCCTTGGCATGCTCTTTGTTTTGGAACAAACGTTTCAACCGTGGTATTATAGGAGCATACCACATCACCTTGGCAGGAATCTTCTTCCTGGGGCGCTCGCCCTCGACATCACCAGGGTCATCGCGCCTGATCTTATAGCGCAATGCACCGCATACCGGGCAAGCGTTCAAATCCTCGTACTCACCGCGGTAGAGGATGCAGTCATTAGGGCATGCATGTATCTTCTGCACCTCTAACCCTAGAGGGCAGACAGCCTTCTTTGCTTCGTACGTACTCTCGGGCAATTCGTTGTCCTTTGGAAGCATATTCTTTATCATTACCAGCAACTTTCCAAATCCCTTGTCAGATACACCATTCTCTGCCTTCCATTGCAGCAATTCCAGTGTGGTGCCCAACTTTTTCTTGTCAGCTTCGCAATTCGGGTACAACAATTTCTTGTGATCCTCTAACATGCGCTGCAACTTCTTCTTCTCCAAATCACTTGCGCAGTTTCTCTTTGCATCGGCAATGGCCCGACCTAGATCATCAGCGGGCTCATCTGATGCCTCTTCTTCAGCTTCTTCCCGCATTGCCAGCTCAGCTTCTTCCCCCATTGTTGTATCATCGTATTCAGGGAACCCATGGCCAGGATAGCTGTCGTCGTCCTCTTCTTCTTCATTGTCTTCCATCATAACCCCTCTTTCTCCGTGCTTGGTCCAAACATTATAGTGGGGCATGAAACCGGACTTAAACAGGTGGACGTGAATGGTTCTTGACGTAGAGTAATTGTGATCATTCTTACAGACTAAACATGGACAAGGCATAAAACCATCCGCCCGCTTGTTTGCCTCAGCCGCAAGCAGAAAAGTTTGCACGCCATTAATGAACTCGGGAGAGCATCGGTCATCGTACATCCATTGTCGGCTCATCTTCATTACACAACACCGAATAGACCAAATTAATACAAGTTCATACAAAGTTCATACATAAAGTTCATACAAGACTTAAATGCAACAAACAAATAACTCTCTAACTAAAGAATTTAAATGCAACAACAAATGCGATCAAGATCGCAACTAAGGTAACAATTGATCCAACAGCATAATGATACCAAGCCTCACTATCAATGGCATATTTTCTAATCTTTCTAATCTTCAAGCGCATTTTCTCCATCTTGATCTTGTGATCATCGACGACATCGGCAACATGCAACTCCAATTCCATCTTCTCCCCCTCAATTCTTTTCAATTTTTCTTTCAAATACTCGTTTTCTCTTTCAACTAAATTTAACCTCTCGACAATAGGGTCGGTTGGAATTTCCGGTTCACAAACCTCCTAGACAAAAATATCTATGTCAACTTGATGGGCATAATTTGTCATAAACACGAAATGCAACAACTAGTTTTAAAAGAGAATATACCACATCCGAATCATAACAAGGACGAGGGCCGACGGGGACGGATATCAAAACCATGGCACTATGTATAACAAACAACGTACGGGTAAGATAATTATACGAGTAACTATATATCCAAATCACACAAACATCAATTTGGTAATGTAAAACATTCATGAACAAGAGGCTCACCACAAGGTGGTGCCGGCGACGGAACGGTGCGGGCGATCGACTGTGGTTACGACGGAGATTTAGAAGGCACTAAGTAAACCACACCTACATATGCAAACTAAGTGTTAGTTTTGACCACAAATTGCATATAAATCAAATACTAGCACATATATTTTCTACCAAATTACTAAACTCATAAATTAATCACTATACAAAGCATTGCAAGAGCTAATCTAGCAATGAGAGATGAAAGGACAAAGTTGCTAACCTTTGTGATCATTTGAATGGATGGGGGCCTTCAAATCTTGACAAATTTTGGGCAAAATGTGTGATGAGCTCGAGAGGAAGAGGGGAAGAACAGAGAGGAGAGGGGAAAGGGGAAGAACAGAGCGAGCTCGGGTGGACGAAGGGTTTATGTAGGACGACCTTTAGCACCGGTTCGTGCCATGAACCGGTACTAAAGGTGCTGGAGGGGCCCCGGACTGACAACATCCTGCCACCACTCACTTTAGTACCGGTCCGTGGAACGAACCGGTGCTAAAGGTCGGCCACGAACCGGTACTAATGAAAGCGGCTGGCTAGCCGTTGGAACCGGCACTAATGCACACATTAGTGCCGGCTCAAAAGCAAACCGGCACTAATGTGCTTGACATTTAACCCTTTTTCTACTAGTGATTGGTCCTCATTTGGCAGCATGGGATGATCTGCTAACCCGACTGGGAGCCATCCAGCTGTCAGTGGAACCGGATACCTTTAAATGGAAATTGCATCAGAGTGGTAAGTTTTCGGTTAAATTCATGTATGATGCACTGGTTCATAACGAGGTACCAATAGATAATAGGAAATTGTGGAAGCTTAAGATTCCCCTGAAAGTGAAAATTTTCCTATGGTTTTTCACTAAAGGAGTTATCTTAATTAGGGACAATTTGGCATGACGAAACTGGCTAGGTTGCAAAAAATGTGTTTTCTGCCACCATGATGAGTCGATTAAGCACTTATTTTTTGAATGCAAGTTTGCTCGATCGGTATGGGCCATTGTCCAAATAGCTTCGAATCTATACCCTCCACGTAGTGCACGTAATATGTTCGGCAACTGGTTGAGGGGAATAGATAAACAATTTTCTAAACACATTGTTGTGGGGGTGGCTGCCTTATGTTGGGCACTCTGGCTCACTAGGAATGATATTGTTTTTAACCGTAAATGCGTTTCTTCTCCTATGCAGGTTATTCATATATGCTCGCGATGGCTCCCTATGTGGTCTATCCTGCAGCGGCCGGAGGACAGAGACCTTTTTATGATGGCGTCTACACGGCTGGAGCATTCGGCCAGGGAGATTTTCTACCCCATGGATGGCGGTGTGATCCTCGAATTGGATTGGCCCCGCTATAGGCTTGTTTTATTTTTTACTTGTGGCTGTTTAGCCATATTTTTTTATCTAGACTTCTTCAAACTTTTGGCTGTGTGCATCTAGCTATGCAGAGGCCGGGTGATTTTTGATGCGTCTGTATCAACTCGATATTTCAATTCAATGAAAAGCCCTTTATCGAAAAAATCTCTTACAACTAGTGAGGTTGTAGAAGATAGGGTAAGAAATGCACTTGAACGATTGGATTTTTCCTAGTGACATAATTGATGGAGATGAAGGGAGTACTATGTCAGTCGTCTTATTTAATGAAAGGTGGTCTCATTCGGAATTGGCCCAAATGAAACAAAAGGTACCCACCCCCACCCCCCCCCCCAAGTTTATTTTGGTCCAGACAACGGGCGTACAAGCCGGCAAATTTGACAATTTTGACCTGGAAACGAAATAAATTCACAGAATGA
>NC_057796.1:113858330-113862112 GCF_018294505.1 Triticum aestivum
CCGCTAGGCGCTACACGTGTAATGTGCAGCGCCTAGCGGCTAGGCGCTGCACTGTGACTTATCTGCAAACGCGCCAGCCCTCTCCTCCCCCACCCTCCCCATTGGCAGTTACAGAAAAACAGGGCGGCGGCCATCTGCACTCCCCCTCTCAATCCCCTCTCCCAAATCCTTCCGATCCGACGATTTGGTCCATGCATTTCTTCACCAATCCATCGTAGAAGGTACTCTCCTCCGATCCCCTTCTTTCTATCCATAGAAAATATTATATTTTGAAGATTTGGGGAACCCTTGTTTGAATCTTGCATGTATTAGATTTGGGCAACTTTTATTTGAATCTTGCATATATTAGATTTGGGGAACCCTTGTTAGATTAGAATGTGGTTTGGATAGATAGGTTGACATGTTATTTATATAGTTTGGATACATAGATTGACATGTTATTTCTATGGAGAAGTTATTTGTATGAAGTAGGCCTAGTTTAGTTTATTTGTACTAAAATTATACTCGTATTGAGAAAAATGCTTTGGATACATATGCTTTGAATCTTGCATGTAGTAGGCCTACTTTAGTTTTTTTGAATTGAAAAGATAATCGTGTTGACAAGAATGCTTTGTTGAAATTGTTAGGATGGTTTGGCTTCTCGATGATCATTGGGACAAACAACACCGGTCGTACGCTATGTCAGTGCAGCAGCGGGTAATACTGAAAGTGGCCGGTGTTATGAATTTCGTATGTTTTTTCAAACACAAATGCCCCATATGTAATGTTATGATTTGTTTGTTTGTAGGAGCTTGCACCTCTGAACCTTCGGTCTCACGGGATCAGCCTTGGAGGGATGCGCTATGATGAGCAGTACACACCTTATGTTAGGGAGGCAGGACTTCTCCCTTTCATTGAGTTGGTCCGCCGGTCGACGCCACCCAACAATGCTGCAGCACTCACCGCGCTTATTGATCATTGGAGGCCGGAGACACACACTTTCCATCTTCGGACCGGGAAGATGACCGTGACGCTGCAGGATATTGCTATGATCACCAGTCTTCCTATCGATGGCAATCCTTTATGTATGAACACCGATTCTGAAGGGTGGCGCGCGCAGATGCAAGCTCTTATCGGTATGGTTCCTCCGGAGCCTCGGGAGCCAGAAGCAGAACATAAGAAGAAGGAAAGAGTCGCAGCGGGCGCTACTTTCACGTGGATATCATCGAACTTCTGTCATTGCCCCGATGATGCTAATGAGGACATGGTGAAGACATATGCTCGTGTCTACATGTGGTACGTGATATCGAGGACAATGTTTGCTTATGGCACAGGCAAGAATGCTCCATGGATGTGGCTGAAGGCGTTGACCGTCTTCGATAGCAAATGGAGTTGGGGTTCGGCGACACTAGCTTACTTGTATCGACAGGTATGAAGTTGTTTCCTTTTCACTTCATTGATACATTATCAATGCGCTCTTGCGGCAAATTTGACCATGTTCTTTTTTATGTGCAGTTAGACGATGCCAGTTGTAGGCACACTGGAGGTATTGGTGGTTGTCTGCTCGCACTTTCCATATGGAGCTGGGAGCGTTGGCCGGTTGGACGACCTAAGACCGTGAAGTACGAGGATTGGGACGATAAAGACGATCCACTACGGCTCCCCACTTGGGCTTACAAGTGGGATGTGTTAAATGAGACGACGGATGATCCCTCGGTAATGTACAAGTTGTACAAGAGCGAGCTGGACGCGATCACGCCTGAGCAGGTGAACCGACCTTGCATAAGTGATTATCATGCTTGTATCTTCACTCGATATCAATTTTGCATTCAATCCCATTTTGCAGGTGGAATGGGAGCCGTATGGAAAAGGAGAGAGTTTTGGTAACCCTATAGAGTTCAGGCTTAATCCGATGTGCATTAGGGATAGGGATCTCTGGCATATGCGGTGCCCACTGATATGCAACTGGGCGGTTGAGCTTCACCTGCCACATCGGGTGTTCCGCCAGTTTGGTTTGTTCTAGCCACACCCGCCGGAGTGGGAGGACACGGACAAGTTGCTACACGCGTAAGATATAATTAACCTTGAGCACTTAGCAGCTTCTCGACGGTTTCGATGATGCTAATATTCTGTTTCTAACTTGCAGGTTGGATAGGAAAAAGCAGCGGAAGATCAAGGATTGGGCCAGCCATCACAGGAAGTATGTCGTGCAGTTCGCTCTTATTGTGGAGCAAGCAAGGGCTGGAAAACGATCCCAGCTTCGTGAGCACTTCCCGATCACGTTCAACAACTATCTCGCATGGTTTCTTGCAAGTACCCGCGTGGAGGTATGCCAGCCGGCGTATGCTGAGGAGATTCTGGAAGAACCCACCGTTTTTGATGAGGTAGCCCAGCACCAGTACAACGCATTAGTCAGGAAAGGCAACTCGGTGATCCCTTCAGCTCCAATGATGAACTTTGTGGTTAGCCCTTTTTGCTTTTCCATTCGCACTTTTCACATCTTCGCTTGCCTAACACTTTGATACCGTTTCTGTTCATAGCGTGCCCAGATCAAGAAAGCAGCTGACGAGACCGAGACTATTCTGGAAACAACCCCGGCTGGCAAAAGCGATGGGGAAGGTGCACTTCGAGAATTCATTAAGGTTCACATCTCCTTCAAACTAGCACTTAACATTTGTTGGTACGTTCCATGTCTCATTCACTTGTACATGTTGCAGCGCCAGGGCCAAAAGTTAAGGCGGCTATCAAACCTTTTCGGTTGTCGTGACCCCGAGTATGTATCACCAGAACGGTCTAGGTCGGCGACACCATCAGATCCCGCTTCGGGGCAGAGCCATGGTGAACCTTTCACGGATGAGGATGTGGGTGGGGTCACCCAAGAGGTATGGCATGATGATATATATCCATTTGTTGATGCATTGCTAACTATATCCTCACACACGGTCTTTCCATATCTTTTGTTGATGCATAGGTTGCTGATGATATGACCTTGGGGACGTACCGGGCTCGGTCTGCATACGAGTTGAAGCCTAGGAGGGGAATCAACAAGTACACACCTGAAGACTTCACCCAAAGAGGCAAAAGGACGGTCGGCACCTCGCGGATGGCGGCTTTGGATGACTATTTGGATGACGATGTCGAACCGGAGGCGGAGCCGGAGCCGGAGCGGGTTCCTCTTCCTAGGAAGGTGAAGAAGATAAGCGTCAAGAGGGGGGAGGACCCAGCAAGCGTGGAAAGCACTAGTCATCTTAGTTTTTTTATAATGTTGAACTTCGAGTGCGAATTGTTATGTCGTTGAACTTGGAGTGGTCGTACCTTTTATGTCGTTGAACTTGGAGTGGTGGTAGCTCTATGGTAAACTGGAACTTATTGTGATGGTCCTTTCTAAGAAATGATGTCTTTTGTGAACCCTTTTTGAACCTGAATGTTTGTTATACTAATTGTTGAACTGTGGCTGAAAAAGACCCAGTAGAGGGGGGGAGGAGGCACAGTAGGTAGGCCTTTCAGGCAAAAAAATTGCTAAGTGTTTGTGCAGCGCCTAGCAAGGAGGCGCCACACTCTACAGTGCAACGCCTGCGAGCTAGGCGTTGCACTGTAGAGTGTGGCGCCTCCGTGCTAGGCGCTGCATATGTGTGTAACTAGCCATACTTCTGTTGCTTTCTGGATAGCTACAGACATATGCAGCGCCTAGCTTGGAGGCGCCGCACTCTACAGTGCAACGCCTAGCACGCAGGCGCTGCACTATAGAGTGTGGCGCCTCCGTGCTAGGCGCTGCATATGTCTGTAACTAGCCATACTTCTGT
>NC_057796.1:113862886-113867936 GCF_018294505.1 Triticum aestivum
GCCTAGCTAGGAGGCGCCGCACTCTACAGTGCAACGCCTAGCAAGCAGGCGCTGCACTATAGAGTGTGGCGCCTCCAAGCTAGGCGCTGCACATATCTGTAACTAGCCATACTTCTGTTGCTTGCTGGATAGCTACAGACATGTGCAACGCCTAGCTTGGAGGCGCCGCACTCTACAGTGCAACGCCTAGCTCGCAGGCGCTGCACTATAGAGTGTGGCGCCTCCAAGCTAGGCGCTGCACATGTCTGTAGCTATCCAGAGTGCAACAGAATGTATGCCTCCAGTTTCAGGCAAAAATTTCGCTAAGTGTTTGTGCAGCGCCTAGCACGGAGGCGCCGCACTATACAGTGCAGCGCCTAGCCCCCAGGCGCTGCACGGTACAGTGTGGCGCCTCCTAGCTAGGCGCTGCACTGGTCTGTAGCTATGCAGCCAGAACAGAAGGTACTTTACAGTTTGAGGCACTTGGACTTGGACTTAGTGAATTTTTTAGCTATCCAGAGAGCCACAGCAGCTAGGCGCCACATGGTAGGTTGCAGCGCCCAAGTACTTCACGACACATAGTAGTTCATAACACATAGTACTTCACGACACATAGTAGTTCTTACAACCAAATCAAGGAGGAGACATAGTAGTTCACCGCACATAGTAGTTCACACAACCAAATCGAGGAGGAGACATAGTAGTTCACGGCACATAGTAGTTCACAACCAAATCACATTGGAGACATAGTAGTTCACAACCAAATCGAAGAGGAGACATAGCTCTATTGCGTAGAGCAAGGCCCCTTTCCCTTCTTCTTCTTCCTCTCTTCTTCCTCTTCCTCCTCCCTTTTTCTTATGAGGTGAGCCTCCTTAACCACCCTCTCCATGAATATCTGATTGTCCCTCTCTTCTTTTTCAGCTGCAATTGCCCAAAGCTTCATGGTTCTTTCTTCAAAATCCTGTTGACGCTTCTTCTGTGCCTCCTCAACTTTCCTCATCAATGCTTGCTCCCTAGCGCGCATCGCATTTGCCGCACTCTGTTTCCGCTTCCTCTCCTTCTCAAGCTCCTCTTCCTTCTTCTTCTTTAGCTTGGCTGCATCCTCCTCTCTAAGCTTCTTCGCAGCCTTCTCCCACCATCCGGCCATCTCATCTTCGCCATCCTCCTTCATCGTTGGTTTGTTGGGTTGGGAAGCCGCCATACCTACAATGAGTGGAACATAACGGTTAGTAAGGACAATAAGAACAAATGGAAGCACATATGAAAAAGAAGAACATATGAAAAAACAAGAACATATGATACATTATAGTTAGTGAGGAAAATACGGAAACGGTCCATCTAGGTATCCAAACATTCCTCTATAACGAACTTGCGCTTGTCCATCACCACGGCCAAGTCCACCACCAAGGCCAAGACCATCACCAAGGCCGAGACCATCACCACGGCCATTACCACCACGTCGAGCTCTTCCACCACCACGGCCGAGACCACCACCACCACCTCTACCACCACCACGGCCTCTTGTAAGTCCAAGTTGCCGACCTCTTTGTTGCCTAGATCCTCTTTGGCTAACACTTGGTTGGCTAGGCACTTGTTGGCTACCACTTGGTTGCCTTGGCACTTGTTGGCTACCACTAGGTTGGCTAACACTTGGTTGGCTAGGCACTTGTTGGCTACCACTTGGTTGCCTTGGCACTTGTTGGCTACCACTAGGTTGGCTACCACTTGGTTGGCTTGGCACTTGTTGGCTAACACTAGGTTGGCTACCACTTGGTTGGCTCCCTTGTGTAGCTCCATGTTGGCTTGTGCTTGCATCATTTTTCTTGGACCTTTTCCTTGGTTTGGTACATTTTCTTATGTTGTGGCCATGACCTTTGCACTCCCCACAACGGGAGCTCTCACGAGGCTCTTGGAATTGGTCGTTGCCCGCTTCGCGGCGCCCACCATGGCCCCATCCGTCCATGTCGCCTCTAAGACGCTTTGTCTTACGTCTACCCCGTTTAACAACCTTCAACTCCGGATCCGGCCATAGTTGAACTCCATGATACTCCGGCCATTGTGATTGGTCAAAGTATGGGTGAAAGCGGGGAGCCCATGTTTTCTTGACCGTCATGATTGAGAACTCCGACTCCCTCACGGTGCGTGGGTGATTGATGTCCACATTCCTAACGCGGCCGGCGGCATACAAATGTGAGCATGGGAGATGAAGCAACAATGACCGTCATGATTGTGTTAACGACACCTTGAAAGCCCGACCTCCATGTTGCCGGCCATCATTTGTGGTTCCTCCTGGCTCTTTCACTTCGTACTTCCACTCTTCATTGTCATATAATATAGCTTCTTCTGAGTCCGCCTTCCGTGATTGAAATAGCAACCATTCATCAACTTTGGGTGGGAACTTGTACTTGTACTTCCGTGGGTTCTCACCCGCTATCTGTGCATCGGTTTCCATCGAGTACTTTACAAAGTACGCATTCATCTTGTCAAATGTGTATTGAACTATTGCCGTCACGGGTAATCCACGTGCACCTTTGAGCACCCTATTGAAGCATTCGGCCATATTGCTTGTCATTTGACCGTATCTCCGGCCTCTTCATCAAAAGCATGTGCCCAGTTGTTCCGGTATTGAATGTGCCTATTGAGAAACTCTTGACCCCCGGGATCAAGTTTTTTGTGTGCGAGCAATTTGTTGTACAAAGTGGCGAAGCGCTTATCGGAGAAAGCGAGACAACAATCTTGAAGATCATCGGCCAACTCCTTAAGGCCACATGCCCTATAGAAGTTCGAACAAAAGTACCTCATGCACCAGCGATGGTGCAACGGAGCATGCCCGGGAATGTCAATCTCCACGGCGTTAAGAATTCCTTGATTCCGATCCGATATGACACAAATTTCCCTTTGAGCGGGTAACACCTTCGTCCTCAAAAGATGCAGAAACCACTCCCAGTTGTCATTGTTTTCCACCTCAACCAAAGCAAATGCCAATGGCAACACCCGGTTATTGGCATCACTTGCTATCGCAACCAACAAGGTGCCCTTGTATTGTCCGGTCAAGAACGTGCCATCAATTGCGATGACCGGCCTACAATGTTCGAAAGCCCTCACACATTGCTCGAACGCCCAAAAAACACGGGCAAATACTCTGACTTTCCTTCCTTCATGAACCGTTGTTTGGTGCCCATGAGGCTCGACCACATGAACCATGCCCGGGTTTGTCGCGGCCATGGCTAACAACAACCTAGGGATTCAATTGTATGCTTCCTCCCATGTACCATACAACATCTTAAATGCGGCTTGCTTCGCCTTCCATGCCTTGCCGTATTTCACCTTGTAATGAAAGATGGCTTTCACAAGGTCAATGACATGTTGGACGCTCATTGTTGGAAGTGTGGATATTGAGTTGGAGAGCCTGTAAGCTATGAACTCGGACGTGAGTTGTTTGTGGTCTTCGGACACAATCTTGCCATCCACCCTTTTGCCTTGGCACATGTGAGTTGGCACACAACTCACTACATGCCAAGTAGGACCTCCTTTCCATGGTCTTGCACGCACAATCCACGGACAACCGCCACGGCGTCTTGCCACTCCTTGTTGGACCTCCTTTCCACGACCTCTACCACCACCACGGCCTCTTGTAAGTCCAAGTTGGACCTCCTTTTCATCTTCACATGCACATGCAACCGTGTAGCGCACATTGACGTCCGAGTGCACCACCTTGTGTGGACGATAATGCGTAACCGAGTAGTTGTCGAGCCACATCTTCAAATCCAACAAGCTGTCGAACTTAGAACCTTTAGCAATCCGGTTCTTGTCGTCTACCAAATCACGGTGAGAGCTTGGCCTAACCCCAAGAGGTACACATTGGCCACCATCTACCACGACTTCATCCGCGAGACTAACATCCTTGAACAATGTAGTCCGATGATCCCGACCAAATACCTTCTCGAAAGCTTCGGCCTCCTTATCCGTGAACCCCTCCGCATCAACTTGTTCATCGGGACCATCGTCATCCGAGTCCGATGCATATGCACGGGAAAAAGGGATGGAATGGTCCATTGTCTCTTGCAAATGATATTTGTCGAGATCACCCACATTGTTGTCATGGAGATCAACTTCATTGTCATCGTCCGCATACTCATCATTGTCCTCTTGCAAAGATTCATCTTGGTTGTTTCTATAAGGGCTCAATGTTGGCCTCACTTCTTGGGTCAAAAGAGGTTCAACAATTTCATCTCGCTTCAAGGATGGGGGGCTACTAGCAACCAAAGGGGAGGGGTTCCGGTTCAAGTCCAAATGCAAACTTGAATCAACCTTCTTCGTTGCAAATAACTCAAGAGCCTTGTCTAGTGATTCGGCCACCGTCTCCTTGTATGCAACCCAACGTTGCTCCGAGTTTACACGCATTGTCTTCCAACGGATGTGCATTCCAAAACCAACATTATGCCTTCCCTCCAACTCAATGATATCACTAGGGTCCATCCAATTCAAATCTTTCCTAACTTGTTGCAAGAGCTCCGCATAGCTAGGACTACTATCAAACACCATGTCAAACTCATCCGGGTCCGGTTCTTTATTGCCTTTCAAAAAGGAGTCTTTGTCCCCATGATGAACAAACACACATATTCTTCCCATCCCTATAAGCAATGAACACAAGGTAACATTGCTTCCATGAGTACTAATCCATGGATTAACACCGAATACAAACCCTAATATATATATGAAACAACAACCCTAACCCTAACCATAACCCTAACCCTAACCATAACCATAACCCTAACCATAACCCTAGCCCTAAACCTAACCCTAGCACCAACATAAGAACACCCATAAGAATAACCCTAGCATACTAACAAAGCCTAATCATAGAAATTGGCAAACAAACATCATCTCCATGCAAATCTCTAGATCCAAACAAAACTAGGGTTTCTCCAAACTACCAACAAATGAGCAATGGGAGAACTTTACTTCGATCAAAAAAAGGGGATCGGAGATTATTACCTTGAGGGAGGGTTTGACTTCGAAATCCACGGACAAATTCTTCAAATTTGCAAGATTTGGAAGAAGATTTGAG
>NC_057796.1:113868077-113874821 GCF_018294505.1 Triticum aestivum
TGGGAGAGGGGGCAAAGCTCGGGGAGAGAGTGAGAGAGTGTGTGGTGGGGGGGTGGGGGAGGGGGGCCCAGCCAAGTGGCCGGATAAGTCACAGTGCAGCGCCTAGTCGCTAGGCGCTGCACACGCTGCACATTACATGTGCGGCGCCTAGCTCGGAGGCGTTGCACTGCTGGGTGCGGGCCCATGGGCTGCCACGGTGGACAGAGGTGCAACGCCCCGGAGCTAGGCGCTGCACCGTAGAGTGTGGCGCCGGCGTGGCGGGCGCTACACAAAAGGGTTAGGGGTGTGAAATAGTTTCGCACCCAGTTCATTCTGTGAATTTATTTCGTTTCCAGGTCAAAATTGTCAAAGAGGTCTATGATATGAACGCAGTTTCCAAAAAATCTCTCAATTGTTAACCCAGTTGACGATCCACTTTCATTTTTGTTTTCGTTGGCACTGTTCAAAACTAGTTCTCTGTTGACACGTTGTAATATAATTTTCTCGCCGGCAATTACAAGGTTACAATCACTTTCTCCCTTCGTTCGCAAATATAAAATGTTTTGAATATTTCAATACAGACTACATACAAACTGAAATGAGTGAACAAACGTCCGCAAACAAAATGTTTTGGATGTTTCAATACAGACTACATACGAACTAAAATGAGTGAACAAACACACTATTATGTGTCTATATACACCAGATTCAAAAAAAAGTTAGAACATCTTATATATGTGAAGGGAGGGAGTAATTATCAAGTTATACACAGATTATACCAGCTTTGTTACTAGATTACAGTATCAGAACATCAGTCTGCACCAACGTAAGACTTTGGATGATAGCACCATATCAGTTTTCTATCGGACGAACCAACATGTGAAGACTAAGAGCAACTTCAATAAGGCGACCTAAACGGATGGTGATTTCGTCCACTTTTTATTTGTTTGGGTCGGCCGTCCGTCCGGCGTCCGCTTTGTTTTTGATATGGATCGGCAGCGCTCCCAACGCGCCGACCCATATATGCCGGCATGGCCGGCTGGCCGCCCAATTTTACATTGATGATTTGCATTCGAACATATTGTCAAATAAACCGAATAAAAATAGTATAGTTTTACAAGCCGAATACAAATAAAAATGTTTCATATAGTTTTGCAAACGAATAAAAAAAATACATCTATTGGTTGCCAACATGAGCCACATATGCTCAACCAAATCATTTTGCAGTTGCACGTGAGTTTCCCAATCACGCATGTCTTGATGAAATTGGGTGAACTGTTCAAACGTTGCCGCTACTCCATGCTCAGGCACAACATTCTCACCCTGAAACTGAAACCCTTGATCGTACAGACGTTCCAGGCGCTCGTCTTCTACGATCATATTATGCATGATCACACAAGCAGTCATCACCTTCCACAGTTTCTGCATGCTCCAGGTATTAGCAGGATACCGAACGATGCCCCATCAAGATTGCAAAACACCAAAGACACGCTCGACATCCTTCCTAGCACTCTCTTGCTCTTGGGCAAATCTTTTCCTCTTCTCTCCAACAGGGTTGGGTATTGTCTTGACAATAGTGGTCCACTAAGGATAGATACCATCACCCAGGTAGTATCCTTTGTCGTAGTTGTGGCCGTTGACAGTAAAGTTCACCGGTGGGCTGTTGCCTTCGGCAAGCCTAGCAAACACCGGCGAGCGCTGAAGCACGTTGATATCATTGTGTGATCCAGCCATGCCAAAGAAAGAGTGCCAGATCCAGAGATCTTGAGACGCCACGGCCTCTAGTATGACAGTGCAAGCTCTGACATGTCCCTTATACTGCCCTTGCCAAGCAGAAGGACAGTTCTTCCACTCCCAGTGCATGCAGTCTATGTTGCCAAGCATCCCTGGGAAGCCCCTTCTGGCATTCATCACCAACAAACGGGTTGTATCTTCAGCTGTCGGCTTTCTCAAGTACTCAGGGCCAAACATAGCAATAACAGCCTTGCAGAACTTATACAGGGACTCTAGGCATGTAGACTCGCTCATACGGATGTACTCGTCAATGAGATCACCGGGCACTCCATATGCAAACATTCAGATGGCGGCAGTGCATTTCTAATAAGAGGAGAAACCGATCTTGCCGACGGCATCCTCTTTGCACTCGAAATACTCATCATAGCCGACCACGCCCTCTCTAATGCGGTTGAAAAGATGCCTACTCATACGGAAACGGCGGCGAAATTTTTGATGTTTGAACAACGGGTTTGTTGGATCAAAGTAGTCCTTCCAAAGAAGGAAATGCCCGCTCTCTCGGTTGCGATTCAACGCCGGAAGGAGGCCCGGAATGGAGCCACAGAACAACGGCCGCTGGCTGTTGAGGTGATAATGGACCAACACGGCAGCCAATATCTCCCCCTCGTCGTCGGACGACGAATCGTCAGAGTCGCAAAGGAAATTGTGGAAAAAGAACTCGTCGGCGGAGTCCATTTCGTACCTTGGCAAACTGTCGAACAGTTTGCGGGCATCGAAGAAGGAAACGGCCGGCGAGGGGAGTTGCGGCGCGCACGGACCAGCTAGCTGCCCTGCCGGCGTCCGACGAGTGGGCCGGCGTCCGACAAGCGTGGCGGTCGGATATGGCCGTGGCGGCGAGGCGGCTTCTTGGTTGCGAGCGGCTGTGCGGTGGGGGAGCGGCGGTGGGAAGCAGTTTGCTCCCCGGCGGCAAGACGACGGTGGCGGGCGACGGGGGAGTGTGCGGCGTTGCTGGGCGGATATGGAGGCGGCGGCAGCTGGCAGAGTTGCCGGCAAAAATGGGCGGCGGCGTCGGCGACGAAGGAGGCGGGCGAGGGGTTGCTGTTGTCTGGGGGTGAGGGGGAGGCTAATGTGCCACCGACCAGCGGGCCCGGGAAGAGGATAAGGCGAGCGCGCGCGTCCGTCGCGTGTGCGCGCCGATGCAAATCCGGCTCAAAGATGGGCAGGAATGGATCGCCCGCGGACGAAAAGCGGACGCGCGTCCGTTTGGGTCGGCGCATTGGGCCGCCTTTTATGTCTGCGCCGATCCAAACGGATGGCGGCGGACGAAATGGGTCGCCCCATTGGAGTTGCTCTAACCAGCACAAGTAGTAGTTTGGTTTTTCGTAGAATCGTAGAACGAACCACCTACGGAGTAGAATCGTAGAACGAACCTCCTACGGAGTTCGCTCCTGACATTGCTCCGTAATGAACACTCCGAGTTTGGAGATCAGAAAATGGACTAGACTCTAGTCACTAGAGTCCTGAATTTCTAGTATCTCGGATGCTGTAGAAACAAATAATGGGTCTTGAGGTTCATAGCCACGGAAGGCCTCTAACAAGATGGAGACATACACATGCCCCTTTGGGCGCCTGGGATCAGGTCTGTGGTGCTCCCAAGACAACTGACTCCTTGGAAAAAATGAACAGTATCACCGCCTTTCGAGCCAGTGATGATCCCTCGGATGACAGATGAAAGCAACTATCTGAATGGTAGTGCTAAAATTACCAGGCAATAAGATACCGTTCTAATCATGGCGAATGCTGAACGTCGGCAACTTTTTATCTAGCTACAGCACTTGTACATAGGTGAGTGCCAAGGGAACAGGGAACACCTTGACATGATGTTCCAGGCATATCCTGCCAATTTTAGAACATTTATCTAGCTGCTATGACCTACTACATATGAATGATGGTCAGGAAATCAGTAAGCTGAGTCAAAATAATTCATGATCTCGCCTGTGGCATAGCTTTGGGGTTGAGATTGCTTGCTCCAGGTCTGCAAGATGAATCAAAGGAAAAATCGGCACCTTCTTCATAAATCATTAGATTCATGCGGGATATCATGTCGGTAACATGAATAGTATCTGCTCAATATTTTTTTTTTCGAAAAGGTAGTATCATGTCGGTAATGATCTTTATCTCATCTTTTCAAGTGGAATTTCCGAGCCTCCTTGCACTTTTACTGTTCTGTATACACAATTTACATAATGGAGGCAGCTCCAAGATCAAGCCGGTGCAGGGAGTCCTGGGACTGAATTAAGGGGGGTAAGCAACAGGAAGACCAGCCAAATCTACAAGATACCAGCACGTATCTAACTAAAAATTTAGTACTCCTAAAACCACAGAGACCCACCTCCGGAAGGATGCAAATACTACTGCTGTATGACAGACGATTGACAGTTTCATACCCCAAACAGAATGCAGTTAGGTTGTCAGTGTCGCGGATATCGGGTACCCACAAACCCTCATGTGCGCGCCACACAGTGGCTCCTTGCCGGGAGATCACCTAGGCATCAGCATGTCCAAGAATCATCCAAGGCTCCTCCCTGGAGATACAAGCGAAGCACGACTAAGAACACATCCAGGTAGGTCACTGAGAGGTGCTACACTCGCGACCCTTGGCTTCCACACCAACAAGAAGGTATAAGGAGATATCAAGACATCCACATCCTTCCCGGGAACGCCCAAGGCGTGGGCTCCCGTGAACGAGTCGTCCCCTGGGAACGAGCATTCCGTTCCGCGATGCGCCAGACCCGGCCCATCAAGGGGACAGCGCCCCCAGCGCTACAGTATCCTGGCAAGCGACGTAGCAAACCACAGGCCTTTACCACCGTGTGGCGTGCTAAGGTCGTTTCCCTCTTAAGCGGTGTTGACGCGCCGGATGCTTAACCCCTTTTACCGCGCGCACGGCATCTGTTAAGGTACGTGGCGCAGTAATAGGAGGTAGTTACACTAAACGGTAGTGACATGACGTGTGTCCGTTCCCGGACTCGAGAAGAAGACACATGTCCCCCGCATTTAATGCAGGTATGCGGTAGATGTTTCACTATGGAGGTGTTTGGTTCAGAAATGGAAACGCAAACGTAAATGGAATCAAATGACACTGTTACTGTAAACGGTATCGATCAAAAACCAAAACTGTTTGATTACTAACTGTAACGTTAATTAATACAGCAGCGCCTGGTCCTGCTTTTCTTCTGCTAGCTGCTTCCCGAGCCGAGCGCACAGCCCGACCATTGGCGTACCATCCTCATGACCTTCTCGCCCTTCCCCCTAATCATCTTGACGCCTTGGAGGATCCTGCACGCCTCGCCGATGGTCTGGCCGAGAGGAATCTCGGTGCGAAGGCGAGGTGTTAGGCCCAGTACTTCGACAAGCCGGAGGCTACCCAGGCGGCCGCATCGACCGTCGCTGGCTGCGTAGCTCCAGATCAACGCCAGTTTGAACCAGCGGCGAAGGCGGGGTTGAGGATGAGGTCGCCGCCGTCCTTGGCTACGGGATTAAATTGCTCGTGCCATGGGGATTGGTGGGCAGAGATGGCGTGGATGTTCGGGAAGAAGACGACAGGGTCGACGGGAGGGAGAGAGAAACGGCGTATCGCTTTCTGATTGCGCCCGATTTCTCGGGTATCAGTTTTGAATAGGGCGGGATCTATTACCGGGGTTATCAAATTACGGAGCAATCTAAACAAACAAGATTTAGCGCTATCTATTACCATCGTTATGAGATGACGTTACAATTGCACGAACCAAACACCTCCTATATGTATACAGTATTTCCAATACCATTTGTAGCTACTGTGGTGATCCCTTGCACTATAAAAGGAGGACTAGGCTACTGTATGGAGGGAGACTTTTTTTGGGACAAGCTCAGATCCTAGATAGGCTAGACAGAAAGGATAACCTGCCCGTTCCCTTCCCAGGACGAGCAGCCACTTTATCAGCTTTGTAATCTCCTCCCACCAAAGAAACCAACCAGTAAGAGTAGGGTTTTACGCATCATACGGCACGAACCTGGATAAATATCAATGTCCCCAACAACTCTGGTCGGCGTTGCATCCGCATTCGCCGCGCCACCCTTGAACAAGCAAAAGGGGCAGAGCACGGCCCCAACATAGGTAAATGCTCCAAGATGGCTAAACATTTCACTGAGTGACTTGTTTAATTAATTCCTCTGCAAATAAAATTGGTGACATTAGTATCAAGACCAGTTGCCAGTTAAATGTATGAGTAACCAAGATAACGGAAACTACCTCTCTCTTTTCCATGGAGACTTCAGTGAGAGCGGAAAGGATTCTTGATATCTCCACAGTGTTGCCTGTGCACTTTCCCATTATTACTCTTGCAGTATCTAACATTTTCCCAGCAAATCCACATCAGAAACATTTCCAGAGCCTGCCATCTCATTGTCACCCTTCCTATCCTCCTGGTCTTTGTCATTTGAGGGTTTCCCTGCTCAATGAGTATATCAGTATAAACCATGGCAGGAAGAAAAAGCACATTGAACTAGAAGATTAATTATAATAGTGTTGGACTGTTTGTGAAACAAAAAACAGCAATAGAAAACAATGAGATAAATGCATATGCTTAAATCATCCAACTTAACCAGTCTAACATGCCATTGACCAATACAGTGGTCCATCTAAAAATACATTAGCTAAAATTCTGATAGAAATGTGAGACAAGAAATACTCACATTACATTACTGCATAACTCACGTACCATATATAATTGCAAAAAGGTGAAACTTGTATGTTGTGTAAAAGTTAGCACACACAAGTACACTGGTTAGACAGCTAAATAGAAGAGAACTGAATGAAGCCAGTGATTCAAGTATCCATGTCTGTTTAATCTGGCATTGCGTGTGTCAAGAGGCGCAAAAATAAAATAAAAAATAGCTGGCACATGGCACCATACACAAGCCCAAAACATGGACAGCCCATAAACAAGCTCTTTTAGCATCTATCTATATCTATATCTATACCTATACTAA
>NC_057796.1:113875257-113883580 GCF_018294505.1 Triticum aestivum
TATATATAGTTAGAGACTCCCAAGAAATTCCCATGTTAATTAGAAAATATGAGCAGTTAATCTCGTGGGACTGAATTATTACGGTGCAGATTAACCAGATAATTCTCTCGTCTAAAATAAATTGATTAGAGTGCCCAGCCCGAGGAGCAGGCCCACAATACTTTGACGGTTGTACAAATAGAAGGCAAATGAGATAATCCTAAGATATATATGTACTCTACGTCTTTTCTTCATAAAAAAATTCTACTCCACTTCTCCTCTCGCGAAAAAAATAAACAACCCGAAGCAATCGTACGCCATAGAATCTCTCCTGTCTCTCCTTCTCCCCCATGGAAAACAAATCAATCTCTCTCAAATTGGAGTGCAAGTTGAGGAATAGATCTGGTGCACGTTCTATTCCTCATCTATCAGGTTCCTATTCTCACACTGCTAATTTGTTTTGAATTTTCTTTTGCTGGTTAATTAAAATTGAATCAACCCTATCTTTTCCATTGTATTAGGGCTTGATGTTTTTCTATCACGCCCTTTGATACTCCTATCAAGGATTCAATCCTAGATATTCTCACGTCCACTCTTTGGATACCTCATGTAGATCGAGACTAACCAAGCCCATAAGGCTAGCTTATAAATTAAATCGACAGCCTAACGCGGACAATCTCAACATCAAGAAGGCTCCTGTAGGTTGTCAACATCGTCGCTGGTGAAGCTTCTCCTGTGAGGTCCGTTCTATTGCTTTCTCGCCCAGTTTTTTGAGAGATTATGTGTTCCATTGGTTCAATCAAATTGTTAGACTATGCACTTCATACTGCTTACAAACTACATGATGGCCAAGAGCTATTATTTCTTTCCAACTGAAGCCTTGGATGGCAGACTAAAGAAAGTACTAATCTTCAAAATTGTGTTTGTTTACAAGACAAATTCTTTTCTGTTGCTTTCTCGCCAGTTTTTATATTCGAGATACTGTGCTCCAAATTGAGTGAGTACACTAACAGAAATTAGATAAGTACAATTATCATGGGTGCTAATAGTCATATGTCTCTTGGAATATACAGGTGCGGTAATAAGGACCAAATTGATGAACATTCTTTGGGATGTGTTGTCATAGTAATATCAATAACTGTCGGAAAACTGAACGGTTTGTATTTATATTAACAATGGGTAAGCATTGCTCTGTGTGTCTTTATTCTGTACATAATTTAATATCAATTGCATGCAGAGTACTCGCTCTCATCTACAGGTACCTGAAACAACAGAGCTTCAAACGAGGTGAAACAGATTTTCTACAGTAATTTGAATAAATCATATTCTACCACGTACACATGGTTTACGACTCGACGAGTCATTCCGAGATTGAGATCATAGACTAATCGACACTGAAGTTGCGACTCATAGACTAGGCGACACTGAAGTTAGTCGGCCCTGGAGTTGAGACTCATAGACTAGTCTTGACTAGTCCTTCGACTCATAATCCATGCACATACATGGATACTTATCTCATGCAAAAACAGGTATCGCTTGCAAGATGATATTGCAGAGGAAATAGAGCTAGAGATATGTGATCTGAGTACAGCAACAACTTGCACCATGTTTGAGGCAGACGCAAAAAGGCCTGATTAAGCAATCTGCAAAATTCTTGATAGATAGGGATGATTGTGATATCCATGAGCAGACAAAACAAATCCAGAAAATATGTGGGCGGAGATTGACTTTTCATTTCATACTGAATGACTATAATTTCAAGCACAGTTATCAAGATTATACTGTTTATAGAATCTTTTTCATAATTCTGAAAATATCCATCAGTACATCATCCAAATGTTAATCTGGTATCATCTATTTCTACTACGATGCTCCATATTATTTTATATATGCATGCCATATTTTATATTGAACGTTAATGGAAATTTATCAAATTGTCATGTTTTTGTAGAAGCCTGTTACCGAGACACCAAATGTCTTGAATGGGCAGATGGAGGATGATAAACCCATAAACCATTATGAAGGACACTAAAAATACTAGGACTAGGATGACATGTCATGTCGTACATTCTAATGAAAGATCAGAAAATGAGGATAGTCAGGAGAAAGATGAATCCATATGCAAGGAACAAGACCTAAAAGAAAGCGTACAATAATAACTCACAGATGTGGCAGTGTTCATATACCAGAAATATTGTTGATGATGGGCATTCAGAAAAAGAACTGAGAATTATTCAAAGACCAACATAAGGCTTACTGGTGTTGATAAGGAATCTAAGAAAAAGGGAATTCAGAAGGGTAACCATATAAGTTTTTGGGCGTCTTTGCCTGTTTTTTCATAGTTCTGCACCTCCCTAATTGCTATAAAAAAATTGCAGAAGCAAGCGAACAAGTTATCAGTTTTGGAAACTATAAAGCAAGAAGCAGAGGATGATGAAATCACTATTAACCAGACAAAAAGGGGTAGGGGAAGGAACACAGCTCGTGCTGCACATATTGATGAATAATAAAAAACTAAAGGTAGTCAGGAAATAAACAAACCAATAACTATGGAAACAAGCCCAAGCGGAAGCATGCCGTAATTCACTAATGTGCCGGTATTGATAACAAACCAGTACACAATCATCATGCAGAAGAATAAGAAAAGGAAGGCACTCCGGAGCACAATGATTCAAGGCCTAGACTAGAACAAGCCATAGTTTGGGGTGACCAGATTAACACTTACATTATGAGTCACATTCTTGGAGAAGAGGTAACCTATCTCAGTTCAGATACAACGTGCAAGGCAATGTCTACGGTGGAAGACAAAGTTATGTTGTACCCAACTGAATTCTAAATAGTTTAACATTTTCTGGACTACCAATCATGAATTGAGGCCGAGAGTAGGATTACCAGTAATGGTTATGAAGAACATCAATTAAAGTGCAGGACTTCGAAATGGGACACGAATAATAACAATAACACAACTAGGAAAGCGTTTCACCTAAGGCCCAGGTTATAGCACGTCCTAAATTGGTGGTAAAGTTTACATCCCACGAATTATCATGTCACCAAGTGATTCAAAATGGCCTATCATTCTGAAAAGGAGAAAATACTCAATATCAGTGTGCTTTGTTCTGACTATATACAGAAGTCAGGGGCGATCTCTCAAAAAGGTTGGGCTCTACTTAGAAAGGCAAGTGTTCACACATCGCCAATTCTATGTTGCCATGGCAAGGGTTAGCAGCAGAAATGGATTGCAGCAGATACTCATATCAGATAAAGAGCGTCCATCCGACAAGGTTGGAAAGAACGGTGATATTTGTTTTTTAACAGCTATAACTAGAACAAGTAAAACCATTCGTATCTGACTAAATATTTTATCTGTTTTAATTTGTTCTCTCTGAAATATTTTATTTGTCAGCAAAGGTACTTCTCTGCATTAGGTAAACAAAAAATATCGGAGCAAGGGCTCACAACTGATTTGACAAAATCAATATCAAATGCATTACGGATGTGGTTCTAAAGTTACAGAACCATAGAGGAAGCAAGATCATTTTCTCAATTACTATAACCTTTCTTTCTTAGATAGACCTAGCAAATCAGATCCGATTTTCACAAATAATAGAAAATTTCAACAATGTAATTGCTAAATAAAATACTCAAACAAGTAATTTGGTAACCGTGCTATGCATTCCCACCCTACTCAAATCTATGCCCTAGAGAGAGGATAGGCACCTGCTCGTACAAACGCAGGGTAAAAGGAAAAAGAAGCATAGTGAATGGATAAGATGCTGGACCAACAACGCGGTCGTCCGAGGAGATTGCAGCTACAGCGGACACGGCGTAGCACAACGCAGAGGGGAACGGACTGATGGCCGCCGCTCCGACCGGCGCTGCGATGCGGTTCGCGACGAAGGACTTTGCGACGTTACTGATGCACGCGCTGTGCACGAGAGCCACCGGCGCAGCCGCTCTCATGGCGCCGGTCAGGGGAGCGTACTAGACAGGATGGCAGCGCTGAACGCAGCCGCGGAACCCGCCGACGATACTAGCAAGAATTTAGGATCAGTGCACACACAAGCGCTCATACACGCGCATACACTCACCCCTATGAATGCACACACGCACACCCTACCCTTATGAGCACCTCCGAGAGACTGAACCGGCATATCATCTTGAGATTGACAAAGTCATAACCTTATGAGCACCTCCGAGAGACTGAGCCGGCATATGATCTTGAGATTGACGAAGTCACCGTTATGAGCACCTCCACCTCCGAGAGACTGAGCCGGCATATGATCTTGAGATTGACGAAGTCACCGACCGGAACGTCTCCTCCCACTGATAGCGCATCGCAGGGTTGGGGATATCACTGTCCACCTAACCATCTCAACCACAAGTTGGTTCGCGATACTAGAAAGAATCTGTCACTAATAAAAATGCAGACATATCTTGGCCACCGTGTCACTGACTACAGAAAATACTTGTTACGAATTTAATCTGGTTTCATATATATTGAAAATTTATGTACTGTAATGAAATTATGTGAGACCAATTTAAATCAACTACAAAAACTATCAACAAAAATAGGGATTATTATTTCTCAAATGGTAAGTGCCACACGTGTGGCACAAAGCAACATCGCCTGACATTTTTTACATTAAAGTTGTCATGAAAAAATCCAAACAAGTTGAAACTTGTCATCTAAACAAAAAAGTTGTCATACTTTACAACTAAAGTTGCGTCCTCTTGTAACTAAACTTGTGGTAAAAACGTCAGGGTGAAATTGTTTCGTGCCACATATATGACACTTATCAGGTTCCTATTATTTATATTGCTAACAATTTTATTTTAAATCATCCTCATCACTTCCTACGAATAGACTATTACGTAGATAAAAAGAAAACTTCCAATCTCAATAGTAAACATGTATTGTCCTCCTAGGAAACAACTACAAATCATAGTGATATCGAATTGTCGATATGAACCAACATGTGGTTGGATGGTTAGGAGGATAGTAGTATCCCTTGCTCACCAGAGTTCAAGTCCCAAACTTGACATTGGTGCGATATGCTTTTAGTGTACGTGCATTTATAGAGATGAGTGTATGTGCTAGTCTAAGATGCATGATTATGAATATATTTTACCATTTATTATTTCACACGTGCATACGAGTTTTCCTCTGAGACTTTGTAGATATACGGACTCAAGGTCCATTGCAGTTTTAGCAGGGAAAAATATAAGTACGAACTTGGAGATAAATAATAGTTGTTATTATTGCCTCTAGGGCAATATCTTTTACAGTGCGGACAGACGCGACGACTTACTCCACGTCCATGTCAAACTCGTCCGAAAGCTCCTTATGTTCTTACTCCTCCGGCTCAGGGTCTTCCTTAGTAAACTGGAAGACTAGGGGCAACCCATCGTGATGCGCCATGGCATACGGTGTATGGCGAGGTCAGGCTGATTGGAGGCAGACAACAGGCGAATTGAAGAGGCAGGGAGAATAATGTAGCGAGAGCGAGGAGTGCGGCGGTGATTTAAACTGCGGCTCAGGCGCCATTAAAAGTGGGCATGTTGGGATGAAGATGGGCGGCGGAGGGAGGTCAAAAGGCTCGTC
Source organism: Triticum aestivum (assembly GCF_018294505.1). NCBI lineage: Eukaryota > Viridiplantae > Streptophyta > Magnoliopsida > Poales > Poaceae > Triticum > Triticum aestivum. Next base: position 113,880,839 of record NC_057796.1, read on the forward strand.
TCCCGGTGAGTCTGCGCAGCGACCTGCTCACACGCCTCTCATCAACTCACATGGTGTCGGGGGTTGGGTGCGACATATGCCAAAGGATGGCTTATCATGGTGGGAGCGAGTAGAACGTCGCCGGTGCCTGGAAGCGGGATGAGGCGTAGACACGAACGCCGGCGCACTTTACCCAGATTCGGGGCTCCTAGGAGATAACTGTGACGCCTCCGATTTAACCGTACACTAATCATGCACGCAAATGTGTACGATCAAGATCATGGACTCACGGGAAGATATCACAACACAACTCTAAAACATAAATAAGTCATACAAGCATCATAATACAAGCCAGGGGCCTCGAGGGCTCGAATACAAGTGCTCGATCATAGACGAGTCAGCGGAAGCAACAATATCTGAGTACAGACATAAGTTAAACAAGTTTGCCTTAAGAAGGCTAGCACAAACTGGGATACAGATCGAACGAGGCGCATGCCTCCTGCCTGGGATCCTCCTAACTACTCCTGGTCGTCGTCAGCGGGCTGCACGTAGTAGTAGGCACCTCCAGTGTCGTAGGTGTCGTCATCGACGGTGGCGTCTGGCTCCTGGACTCCAGCATCTGGTTGCGACAACCAGATAGAAAGGAAAGGGGGAAAAGAGGGAGAGAAGCAACCGTGAGTACTCATCCAAAGTACTCGCAAGCAAGGAGCTACACTACATATGCATGGGTATATGTGTAAAGGGGCATATCAGTGGACTGAACTGCAGAATGCCAGAATAAAAGGGGGATAGCTAGTCCTGTCGAAGTCTACGCTTCTAGCCATCTCCATCTTGCAGCATGTAGAAGAGAGTAGATTGAAGTCCTCCAAGTAGCATCGCATAGCATAATCCTACCCGGCGATCCCCTCCTCGTCACCCTGTTAGAGAGCGATCACCGGGTTGTATCTGGCACTTGAAAGGGTGTATTTTATTCAGTATCCGATTCTAGTTGTCATAAGGTCAAGGTACAACTCCGGGTCGTCCTTTTACCGAGGGACACGGCTATTCGAATAGATAAACTTCCCTGCAGGGGTGCACCACATAACCCAACACGCTCGATCACATTTGGCCGGACACACTTTTCTGGGTCATGCCCGGCCTCGAAAGATCAACACGTCGCAGCCCCACCTAGGCTCAATAGAGAGGTCAACACGCCGGTCTAAATCCTATGCGCGCAGGGGTCTGGGCCCATCGCCCATTGCACACCTGCACGTTGCGAGGGCGGCCGGAAGCAGACCTAGCCTAGTGGCGTCCCAGTCCAATCCGGCGCGCGTCGCTCCGTCGCTGACGTCAAAAAGAGCTTCGGCTGATACCACGACGTCGAGTGCCCATGACTGTACCCGCGTAGCTGGTTAGTGCGTATAGACCATATGGCCAGACTCAGATCAAATACCAAGAACTCGTTAAGCGTGTTATGTCGAAGTAACCGCGGACGCCGTCCAGGGCCAGGCCCACCTCTCACCTAGGCGGTCTCAACCTGCCCTGTCGCTCCGCTACAAAGATTCACTTGCGGGTACTCCTACGAACCGACCCGACTTTAGTCACCACAGGTATCATGTATAGAGTATATAAGTATATACCCGTGATCACCGCCCAGGTGATCATGGCCCGATAGTATAGCACAGCAGACGGACAAGAATGTAGGGCCACTGATGGAAAACTAGCATCCTATACTAAGCATGTAGGATTGCAGGTAAAGGTAACAACAGTAGTAGCAAGGATAGGCTATGCATCAGGATAGGATATCGGAAAGAAGTAACATGCTACACTACTCTAATGCAAGCAGTATAGAGAAGAATAGGCGATATCTGGTGATCAAGGGGGGGGCTTGCCTGGTTGCTCTGGCAAGTAGGAGGGGTCGTCAACTCCGTAGTCGAACGGGGCAGCAGCAGTGTCGGTCTCGTAGTCTACCGGAGAGAAGAGGGGGGAAGAAACAGTAAATACAATGCAAACATAAGCATGACGATGTGTGACATGACAATGAACAGTGCGAGGTGTGTCCTAACGCGACAGTAGGTGGTACCGGCGAAGGGGGGAACATCCGGGAAAGTATTCCCGATGTTTTGCGTTTTCGGACAGACGGACCGGAGGGGAAAGTTGCGAGTTCGATAGGTTAGGGATGTGTGGTGGACGAACGGGCTGCGTATCCGGATTCGTCTCGTCGTTCTGAGAACCTTTCATGTACAAAGTATTTCCATCCGAGTTACGGATTAAAAGATATGATTTTCAAAAGAATTTATTAATTTCTGGAATTTAATTAATTATTTAATTTAATTCGAAATTTGGATTTATGACATCAGCATGATGTCATGCTGACGTCAGCAGTCAACGTTGACCGTTGACCTGGTCAACCTGACAGGTGGGTCCCACCTGTCAGGGGCTGTTAGCTAATTAACTACTGTTTAATTAAATTAACTAACTAATTAGATTAATTTAAACAGGATTAATTAACTTAATTAATTAATTAAATTTATTTTTATTATTTGTTTTATTTTTTTTTATATATATTTATTTATTATTATTATTTTTATTTTATTTTTTAAATCATTTTTTTTAACGTTCTCTGGGCGCGGGGGCCCACCTGTCTGTGGCCCAAGGGGGTTCGGGCCCAGGGGCAGTGGCTCAGGGGGGCGAGGCCCAACCTGGCAGTGGCCCAGGGGGCCTCAGCGGAGCGGGCGAAAATGGTGCGGGCGTGGGCGCCCGTGTGCGCCCGAGGCCACCAGG
>NC_057796.1:113884339-113893079 GCF_018294505.1 Triticum aestivum
GGGGGGGTTTCTTCCTTCTTTTTTTCTGTTTGTTTTCTCTTTTGTATTTTCTTTCTTTTATTTATTTTCTTTTTTGTTTTACATCATTTTAAAATATTTAGGCATTCTCTAAAAATGTGTTTACTTCACCATAATTAACTATGCCTTATTTGGCATCTCCCGAACATTTTTGTTTTAAATTTTGAAGAACTTTTATTGTCGACATTAATTTAAATTTGAATTTTGAAACGGTTGGACCTAACGATAGATTAGCAACAGTAACTGTGGTGACGTGGCACCATTAGCGTGGGATTACTGTAGCTTGATTATCCGGGCGTTACAAAACTCCTCCACTACAAGAAATCTCGTCCCGAGATTTAGGAGGTAGAAGGAAAAAGGGCGGGGTATTCATCACGCAGGCGATCCTCGCGTTCCCAAGTGGCTTCATCTTCAGAATGGTGCGACCACTGGACTTTGAGGAACTTGATCGCCTTCTGACGTGTGCGGCGTTCAGCTTGGTCGAGAATGGGGACCGGATGCTCCTTACAGGAGAGGTCCTGCTGCAATTCGAGCACTTCATGATCCACTGCTTGGATTGGGTCCTTGAAGCAACGGCGGAGCTGTGACACATGGAACACATCGTGAACCTGAGAAAGGTTCGGCGGAAGCTCCAGTTGGTATGCTACTTTTCCAAGCCTTTCGAGAATAGTGAATGGGCCAATATATCGAGGAGCTAGTTTGCCCTTGATTCCAAAGCGGTGAGCACCCTTCATTGGTGTGACTCGAAGATAAGCCTTTTCGCCAGGTTGATAGACCATGTCTTTATGATGACGGTCATACTGACTCTTCTGACGTGACTGAGCAGTCTTGAGATTCTCACGAATAATGCGGACTTGTTCTTCGGCATGTTGGATAATATCCGGACCGAAGAGTGGACGTTCCCCAGTTTCTGACCAGTTCAGAGGGGTTCGTCACTTTCGTCCATATAACACTTCGAAGGGGGCCATCTTCAGACTAGCTTGATAGCTATTATTATAAGAGAACTCAGCATACAGAAGAGATTCCTCCCATTTCTTGCCGAAGGAAATAATACAAGCTCGAAGCATGTCTTCGAGAACTTGGTTGACGCGTTCAACTTGCCCTTGCGACTGAGGATGAAATGCAGTACTGAATGACAGATGAGTTCCCATAGCTTCTTGGAAACTTGCCCAGAATCTTGAAGTGAATAAGCTGCCACGGTCTGAGCTGATAACCAATGGAATACCGTGGAGTGAAACAATCCTGGACATATAGAGCGTTGCCAGCTGACTAGCAGTGATCGTTTCTTTGACCGCCAGGAAATGTGCAACTTTGGAAAGCCGGTCAATGACGACAAGAATAGCATCATTACCTTTCTGTGATTTGGGAAATCCAGTGACGAAGTCCATCTCAACATGGTCCCATTTCCATTCAGGAATAGAGATAGGTTGCAGAGTTCCAGCAGGCCTTTGATGTTCTGCTTTGATACGACGGCAAACGTCACACTCAGCAACATAACGAGCAATGTCTTGCTTCATATTAGACCACCAGAATCTCTGACGGATGTCTTGGTACATCTTTGTACTACCAGGGTGGATACATAGAGGCGTATCATGAGCTTCTTTCATAACTTCCTATGTCATATCCAGGTTTTTCTCTGCACATGGCACCACTAGGCGGCCCTTGAAGTATAAGGTGCCATCTTCAGCAATAGTGAAGAATGAGGGCTTTCCTTCTGCGAGGTAGCACTTAATCTTGTGGGCTTCAGAGTCATACTTCTGTAGCCTTTTGATGCTGTCCACGAGATCTGGTTTAGCAACTAGGGTATTGAGGGAACCCTGGGTAACAACGTGGAGGTTCACCTTGCCAAACTCCTTAGGAGGGGGAGCGAGTGCACCCGGAGGAACAATATGGAGGTTCAGCTTCCTGAATTCTTCAACAAGCGAGGGCTGAACTTTGTGAACCTGGAGGTGGTTGCAGTAAGACTTGCGGCTCAAGGCATCAGCCATTACATTAGCCTTGCCTGGCGTATAGGAAATACCCAAGTCAAAGTCTGCAACAAGCTCCATCCATCTCTGCTGACGGAGGTTCAGGTCTGGCTGAGTAAACAGATACTTCAGACTTTGGTGGTCAGTGAAGATCTCGCAACGATTACCGAGAAGGTAATGTCGCCACTGCTTCAGCGCATGAATGACAGCAGCAAGTTCGAGGTCGTGAACTGGGTAGTTCTCTTCGTGAGGGCGCAATTGCCGAGAGGCATAAGCAATCACTTTGCGGTCTTGCATTAGGACACAGCCTAATCCTTGACGGGAAGCGTCGCAGTAAATGACGAAGTCCTTCTTAGTATCAGGTGGAGCTAGAACTGGGGCAGAAGTTAACTTGTCTTTGAGTGCCCGGAAACTTTCCTGACATTTGTCTGTCCATTGGAACTTGATGCCCTTATGCAACAGGTTAGTCAGAGGCCTGGCGATCTTGGAGAAGTTCTCGACGAATCGACGGCAATAGCTGGCGAGACCGAGAAAACTTCTGACTTGCTTAACGTTCTTGGGAGGAGTCCAATCAAGGATAGCCTGGACTAGTTCAGGGTTGACGGCAATACCATCCTTAGAGATGACATGCCCAAGATAGGTTACTTCCGGTAGCCAGAATTCACATTTGGAGAACTTGGCATATAGTTGATGCTCTCGTAGCTTTTCCAGCACAAGTCGAAGATGTTCAGCATGTTCTTCTTCGTTCTTGGAAAATACCAGGATATCATCCAGATAAACCACGACGAACTTGTCGAGGTAATCCATGAATATATAGTTCATCAAACGAGAGAAGGTGGTTGGAGCATTGGTTAAACCGAAAGACATGACGGTGTACTCGTATGAACCATACCGAGTCACGAAGGCGGTCTTTGGGATATCCTCTTCGCGAACACGGACTGGTGGTAACCCAACCTCAAGTCGAGCTTAGAGAACACTGACGAACCCGCCAGTTGATCATACAGATCATTGATCCGAGGAAGAGGGTATTTATTCTGAATGGTAGCTTGGTTTATAGGTCGGTAGTCTTGAACTAATCGGTTTGTCCCATCCTTCTTCTTGACAAAGAGAGAAGGTGCTCCCCAAGGAGAGCAACTTGGGCGAATGAATCCTTTGCGAAGAGATTTGTCGATTTCCTCCTTAAGCTCAAGGAGTTCATGCGGCGGCATCTTGTAGGGTCGCTTGGCTATAGGAGTGGTGCCTGGTTTTAAGTCGATGATGAATTCGATAGATCTAGCAGGGGGAATCCCTGGAAGTTCTCCAGGAAAGACGTCGAGGAATTCACGCACGACGGGAATGTTTTCAATGCCCTCGAGTGGTGCAGCGTTCAATGCATTCAATGCATAGAGCCTTGCCTCGGCATTTTGCACCAGATGGGCTTGGTAAGTAACTATCTCATCTGAAGGGTGTAGCAGATGGACGGTCTTAGTGGTGCAAATGATTGAAGCAGTATGCGCTTTTAACCAATTCATTCCCAGAATGAGATCAATGCTACAGGACTTCAGTATGATGGGAGAGACAAGAAATTCCAGTCCTTCGATTTCAACGGGGACGTCGTTGCAAATCATGGAGGTTCGACATTGGCCCGCAGGGGTGTGTACTAATAGTGAAGCATTCATGTCTTCGCTTCTAATGCCATGCATGAATGCAAAATCTTCTGACATGAATGAATGTGATGCACCTGTATCAAATAAAACGGATGCTGGTACTGAATTTACGAGGAGTGTACCCATCACAGTAGCAGGCTGGTCTTGAGCTTCGTTGAGATCAACGTGGTTGGCATGAGCACGACCATAAGACTTAGCATTGTTGTTGCGGGGCTGGTTGTTACCACGGCCAGTTGCTGGAAGGGCCAGTTGATTCTGGTTCTGGTTGCATTCTCTAGCACGGTGTCCTGGTTGACCACACCTAAAGCACAAGCCATTATTGGGAGTGGGAACAGGGGCTTGGGACGGTGGAGCTGGAAGTCTTGACTGCCTATATGGTGGTGGAGGCAGACGAGGTGCAGCATAGGTCTGCCTTGGGGCAGATGCATTTGGATGGTACATGCTGTTCGGGATCCATATCTTACGCTTCTGTGAGGGCGGGCCCGAAGATGAGCCCGTGTCACGGTTGCGCCTGTGAGAGCTCTGGTATTCCTGCAGGCCAGTTTCGACATTGATGGCCTTGTTCACCAAGGTGGCGAAATCAGCAAACTCATGCACTAGAAGTGCGAGATTGATGTCAGCTTGAAGGCCATCACGGAACTTCTCCTGTCTGCGTGCATCAGTTGCAATGTCCTCTTCAGCATAGCGAGACAAGTCCAGAAACTCCCGCTGATAAGCTTCAACAGTTTTGTTGCCTTGGGTGAGGTTGCGGAACTCACGCTTCTTCCGGTCCATGACTCCCTGAGGAATGAAGCGGGCACGAAAAGCAGCTTGGAAGTCTGGCCAGGTGATGATTGTTCCAGCTAGCAGAGTAAGCCTGTGGCTGTCCCACCATTGAGCTGCGGGTCCCTTCAGAAAGAAGGAAGCAAAGTTGACATAGCTGGCAGGGGCTACATCGGCAGACTCCATCTCATAGGTGATGTCACGGAGCCAGTCATCAGCATCCAGAGGCTGAGTTGAGCTGCGGTACACAGTTGGATTGAGGCGCATGAAATCCTGCAGAGTTACTGGGGTTGGTTGCTGGTCCATATTGGGGCGAGGAAACTGAGCCATCATATTTTCCATGAATTGGCGGTTCAGTTCAAACTGTTGGATCATACCAGCCATGTACTCAGGTGGTGGTGGGGCATTGCCACCACGACCACGACCACCTGGTCTAACCATCCTGCTAATATATAACAGGGGTAGTTTAGCATTGAGAAATTTGCAAAGACAAGAATCATTCATGATGAAACATGCATAATGAAAGGAGCACGATAGCTACTACATAGTAGTCGGCATAACTTACAAAAGGGGTCATGCATAGAGTTCAGTACACAGAGTTCAGTACATAGACTAAAACAACATAGGCGGCTCACAGGCTCGCGGCAAATGCAGCCAATACTAATAAGCAAGACTACATCAGTCCCAGGAGGAACTGTGGAGGTAATCGTAGCCCGACAGCTGGTAGTGAGGCAACGGATAGCCCTCCACGTCAGCAGACTGGGGGCCGCGGATACTCAGGTGTAGAGCCCGACGCTTAGGTGGCAGAAGAGGACCAAGTGCGGGAGAGTAGCCTCCCACCTCTGGCCAACTGACACCGTGGGGCATCACGGTCCTGGCTGGGTAGATCGCAGTACACGGTAGCTGTCCAGATCGGACAAAGGGGTGCAGTAGCGTCAGAGCACGGTAAAGGTGCTGACGGGTGGTGTACATCTTGTGGCGAAGAGCTTGGTTAGCTCGATCCAGCCCATCAGCATGCAGAACCAGGTTCTGATGGTAGAAGGGCTCTCGGGTGATAGTGGAGTAGGCAGAAGTATAGTATCCCTCCGCACCAACATCAGATGCGATAGCAATGTGCCTGAAAGGGGAGGTGTCCAACTCCCGATACTCTCCACGAAGACGTGTCAGAGCAGCATAGGCAGCATCGTGGACAGCCATATCGATGGTCACACCAACACCATGAGCGGTGTGCAGCACAGTAGTGGAGTCATACTCCCGCGAGTAGAGGTGGACGATGGCACGGTACTGCTCCTGGTTAAAGTCCTGGTACTCCTCGTAGACGGTGTACTCAGGGTGCCAGCGATAACCTAGATAGGTCATCATCTCAGCTAGCACAGCCGGTGATCCCGAGGCACCAATGGCCGTCGTGTGGCGCACGACCTGCCTCGTGGGTTCCATCTGAAAGCAAAGACGTTTCAAAGGAGTCAAATGACAGTGTGTGAATTGTTCAAAATACTATTCTAAGAAACAACTATGGCTTATCCAACTTTGGGGTGAATGCGGTCATGGGATCCTAGTGTTAGAGTTAGTAAATTCGTTTAACCCGAGTAGAAGAGAGTTTAGAGTCCCAGAGTAAAGGTCGAGGAGTAAAAGATCCTAGTACCACCCAATGGCGACGTGGGCCCGTAAGACACACAGCCATGTTAGTAAAAGTTTTTGTAATGTCTAGACTCGACTTCGGCCAAGGAGTGTGGAAAGGGGGATTCCTACAGGCAGTCGGCTCTGATACCAACTTGTGACGCCCCCGATTTGACCGTACACTAATCATGCACGCAAATGTGTACGATCAAGATCAGGGACTCACGGGAAGATATCACAACACAACTCTAAAACATAAATAAGTTATACAAGCATCATAATACAAGCCAGGGGCCTCGAGGGCTCGAATACAAGTGCTCGATCATAGACGGGTCAGCGGAATCAACAATATCTGAGTACAGACATAAGTTAAACAAGTTTGCCTTAAGAAGGCTAGCACAAACTGGGATACAGATCGAACGAGGCGCAGGCCTCCTGCCTGGGATCCTCCTAACTACTCCTGGTCGTCGTCAGCGGGCTGCACGTAGTAGTAGGCACCTCCAGTGTCGTAGGTGTCATCGTCGACGGTGGCGTCTGGCTCCTGGACTCCAGCATCTGGTTGCGACAACCAGATAGAAAGGAAAGGGGGAAAAGAGGGAGAGAAGCAACCGTGAGTACTCATCCAAAGTACTCGCAAGCAAGGAGCTACACTACATATGCATGGGTATATGTGTAAAGGGGCATATCAGTGGACTGAACTGCAGAATGCCAGAATAAAAGGGGGATAGCTAGTCCTGTCGAAGTCTACGCTTCTAGCCATCTCCATCTTGCAGCATGTAGAAGAGAGTAGATTGAAGTCCTCCAAGTAGCATCGCATAGCATAATCCTACCCGGCGATCCCCTCCTCGTCGCCCTGTTAGAGAGTGATCACCGGGTTGTATCTGGCACTTGGAAGGGTGTATTTTATTCAGTATCCGGTTCTAGTTGTCATAAGGTCAAGGTACAACCGGGTCGTCCTTTTACCGAGGGACACGGCTATTCGAATAGATAAACTTCCCTGCAGGGGTGCACCACATAACCCAACACGCTCGATCCCATTTGGCCGGACACACTTTTCTGGGTCATGCCCGCCTCGAAAGATCAACACGTCGCAGCCCCACATAGGCTCAACAGAGAGGTCAACACGCCGGTCTAAATCCTATGCGCGCAGGGGTCTGGGCCCATCGCCCATTGCACACCTGCACATTGCGAGGGCGGCCGGAAGCAGACCTAGCCTAGTGGCGTCCCAGTCCAATCCGGCGCGCGCCGCTCCGTCGCTGACGTCAAAAAGAGCTTCGGCTGATACCACGACATCGAGTGCCCATAACTGTTCCCGCGTAGCTGGTTAGTGCGTATAGACCATATGGCCATACTCAGATCAAATACCAAGAACTCGTTAAGCGTGTTATGTCGAAGTAACCGCGGACGCCGTCCAGGGCCAGGCCCACCTCTCACCTAGGCGGTCTCAACCTGCCTTGTCGCTCCGCCACAAAGATCCACTTGCGGGTACTCCTACGAGCCGACCCGACTTTAGTCACCACAGGTATCATGTATAGAGTATATAAGTATATACCCGTGATCACCGCCCAGGTGATCACGGCCCGATAGTATAGCACAGCAGACGGACAAGAATGTAGGGCCACTGATGGAAAACTAGCATCCTATACTAAGCATGTAGGATTGCAGGTAAAGGTAACAACAGTAGTAGCAAGGATAGGCTATGCATCAGGATAGGATATCGGAAAGCAGTAACATGCTACACTACTCTAATGCAAGCAGTATGAGAAGAATAGGCGATATCTGGTGATCAAGGGGGGGCTTGCCTGGTTGCTCTGGCAACTAGGAGGGGTCGTCAACTCCGTAGTCGAACGGGGCAACAGCAGTGTTGGTCTCGTAGTCTACCGGAGAGAAGAGGGGGGAAGAAACAGTAAATACAATGCAAACATAAGCATGACGATGCGTGACATGACAATGAACAGTGCGAGGTGTGTCCTAACGCGACAGTAGGTGGTACCGGCGAAGGGGGGGGGACATCCGGGAAAGTATTCCCGATGTTTTGCGTTTTCGGACAGACGGACCGGAGGGGGAAAGTTGCGAGTTCGATAGGTTAGGGATGTGTGGTGGACGAACGGGCTGCGTATCCGGATTCGTCTCATCGTTCTGAGCAACTTTCATGTACAAAGTATTTCCATCCGAGTTACGGATTAAAAGATATGATTTTCAAAAGAATTTATTAATTTCTGGAATTTAATTAATTATTTAATTTAATTCAAAATTTGGATTTATGACATCAGCATGATGTCATGCTGCCGTCAGCAGTTGACCGTTGACCTGGTCAACCTGACAGGTGGGTCCCACCTGTCAGGGGTTGTTAGCTAATTAACTACTGTTTAATTAAATTAACTAACTAATTAGATTAATTTAATCATGATTAATTAACTTAACTAATTTAGTTAATTAATTAATTAATTAAATTTATTTTTATTATTTGTTTTATTATTTATTTATTTTTATTTTATTTTTTTAAATTATTTTTTTAACATTCTCTGGGCGCGGGGGCCCACCTGTGTGTAGCCCTAGGGGGTTCGGGCCCAGGGGCAGTGGCTCAGGGGGCGAGGTCCCACCTGGCAGTGGCCCAGGGGGCCTCAGCGGAGCGGGCGAAAATGGTGCGGGCGTGGGCGCCCGTGTGCGCCCGAGGCCACCAGGGGGCGGCGACGCCGGCCACGGTAGAGGCCGGCCGCGGTGCGGCCA